>NW_020449963.1:253067-423000 GCF_003343035.1 Apteryx rowi
CTCCAGTCATGCGAGCTATCCCACCATGTCTCTGTAATGGCAATGAGATCATGGCCCTGTGACTGCACACAGATCTCTAGTTCTTCCTGTTTGTTCCCCRTGCTGCGTGCATTGGTGTACAGGCATTTCAGAGAGGTGATCGAGCATGCAGCTTTCCCAGGAGGGGTGCAAGAGGATCCTCCATAGCCACATCCCATGCGCACTTCCCTGGCTGCACTCACCTGCTGGAGGCGTCCTGACTTGAGCTGTCTTTTGCCAACTACCCTGGCACTGTAACTCTCCCCTTCCCCCATCTTTCCTAGTTTAATAATCTAGAATCAAAGCTCCCTTTTTAAATTTCTTGATATAGAAGGAAGAAGTTAATATAGATAGGCATAGAGGATATAACAGGGAGGAGGATGGCAAGCGAGGGATTTTTTTGGTGACGCCTATGGGAAGAGAAGGGTGGAGACGGTTGCAGTTGCATATTAACCAAGGACAGTGAGAGTCGTATGACTTCCTCTGTTAGTCCTTAATAATCATTACAGCTCATTATTGCTTTTAGAGAAGGGAAGCAAACCTCCAGTAGAACTGCTGTTAATGACTGCAGCATGAATCAAGCCAACCAGTTTACAGAACCAGCCTGTAGCACCGACAATTTGTCTTGCTGTATTCCACCTTTTCATCAGCTTGGAGAGAAGGGTGAGGTTCAGGGAAGAACTGAAGTTGCAGCTAAAGAGTCAAGTAATGTAGATAGTACAAATGTTTTCAGCACTTTGAATTCTTTTGTCTGTCCGCTTTGGCTGCTTTACCATTCATGCTTTTCTTATTGAAAAAGAAGTAATTGGCTGCTATAATCTAACAAACTATGCAAACAGGATTTTTGAGGGTATTAAGCAACTTTCTGAAAGCCTAATAAAACCTGTCTCAGTTCTGGACCTTATATAAAGCCAACATTTTTTGGCACATAAGTGTGGCCAGCACCCTTTTAAAATTTTTTTTGTTTGTTTTTTCTTTCTTGGCTTACAACAGAAAAAGGCAATTAAAATAACTTCAGTGCAGGAGCTGACAATTTATGATTGCTGAACTTGCTGTTGCTCCAGTGACAGATTAGATTCTTGCTAAGTTAATGTGAAAATAGCAACTGTGCTACAAAATAAACTTGTGCAATCGTCAGGCAAAGGAATCTACAAAGCAGTTGACTGTTTTCTGTCTTTGGAGGGGGAGAAAAGTCAAGAAAAGACTTTTTTAAAAAGTTTTTCACAGTTGGAGCCAATATTGGCAGCCTCGCAGTTGCACTGTTGATGTTGCTCTAGACACTGTTTTGGATTAACTAAATATAGCAAAAACCCTGCACTTTCAAAAGTGAATTGTCACTCCATTCCTGACTCTGAATCAGTTCTTTGTTTTTTTTTTCCTTAAAAAATGTAAGATTTTTTCCACTATTTGAAATTAACAAAAGAAAAAAAGCCAAATTTAGATACTTTCCATTAGAGTTTCTCTGATCATTATAAAAGCTTAGCTTTCTGTGTTTCCCTGGACTGCAAGTGAAAAGTTCTACTGAATTTTGAGTTGAGCCAAGATTTGAGTATAGACAACAAACATTTGTAAAGCTTCAAGTGAGGCCACTTCACATTTGTTTGCACAGCCTTTTATCAGACTGCATCCTAGTGCGAGTTATATGTCACACATAGCAAAGAGAGGGTTAGAATGTGAAATTGTATTTTGTACTCTAACTATATTGATTGTTACACCAGTATTTCAGATGATCTAGAGAAAATGTATGCTGTGTTTTCCTGTTTAAGATTAATGAAGTCTGCAAGGAAACCAATATTCAGTCCTGTCTGTGGTTGATAATCTGCAAATCTTTTGTCTGTATTATAAAAAATGCAGTTCCAACTTACCAGCTATAATAAAGGATACTAAAACAGGGACTGCTTCTTCATAATATTTTGATTGTGCAGACTTAGTTCCTCAGTGTATTGCATGTCTTTGGCAGAAGAGCAAGAGCTCATAGAAGAAAGTATTTTTAGATGTCTTTAAAACAACTGTGTTTTGTGCTCACTGAGGCTTGCAATGAAATGCAGTATTAACTTTTGCTCTTCATCATCTTCTTGCATTCTCTTAGAAATAAATTCTATGTTTTTTAGCTTGACAGTGTTTTGCTTTTTAAAATATTCAGCCTGAACAGTGAATGAATGAGCTCTATGGAAAGGATTTTCAAAGTGGCCTAAGTAAGCTAGCTGCCTTTGGAAAACGTGAGCCTTGGTCAAATCTGCCTTTGAATAAACAATTTGCCTTTGGAAGGATCCTAACCTTTGATAGTCCTCAGACAGTATAGACCTCCACTGCAGAAAGCATAGGGGCAGCTACACACCCAAAATGTTGGAGTTTGTTTGTTTTTCCTGTGTATCTATGGAGGGGTTACATGATCTGATGCTTTCAGGGTGATCAGAGTTGGCTATGAAAGAAGTGAAATAGTTTCATGCTAATAACTATTGAAGGCATATATTTTTTTTTGACCATAATGTTGGATGTATTCTGCTATTTGGCTTTCAGAAATTCTTTAATTTCAAGAATGCTTGAAGGATTTCTATATCCCATAGACTTAGTCTCTTTATAGGGAAGAAGATAGCAAGTATCTTCTGGATTCATGTGAATATGTTAATAGCCTCTGAAAATTAAGCTTCATGTTTCTCCAACATCATCAGTAAATTTTTTACAGACATAAATCGTGATTTTTTTGTGTTCTTTATCAAGACTTTACTGCTAGGTCAAAGCTGGGTTAGACTGAACTGCAAGTTTTATAGCAAGCTGCTCAACTGACGTGATGTTAAGCAATTGGGAGCATTGCAAGTTCCCCTGAAACTAACTGTCCCAGGTAAAGAGGAGAGATGCACGAGAAGGAATGAACTTTAGTTTTCCCACTTGGCCTATCTTCAAGAGATTTTAAAGGTTCTCCCCACTCCAAGAAATAGAGTACAGACGATCTTCTCCCATCTCCTGAACTTATACTGTGTAGTGTATTACTGCTGCTTGAGAATTTATTTTGGTCAAAGACACTGTTCAACTCCACAAAGACTTCTTTGAGAAATTGATCTGCAGAAACAACTAAAACTTTCTTTAAAGAGCATTAGTGGACTGAAATGTGGCAATTTTTAGTACATAGCAAAGAAACCTTATGAATAGAGATAAAAATTTTGATACAAGTCTTGTTATCATTACCTTCCTCTTCTAGGGAGGTATATGCTAGTGTGTTTCATATGAGTAGAAGAGCCTTTCTGTTGAGCTGACCTTTGGTCTCTAAAGCTAAAGGGTGCATGTACAGAGATATGACTGAGAATTGCATTTAAATTTTCTTGATTCCTGTCTCCTGCTCTCCTTACTACTTTAGGCTTTCTTACTCTGGTGTCTTCAGTGGATGTGGAAAATTTTTCTTCTCTAAGACTTTTTAAGAAATATTTTTATTGTAACTGAAGCATGAGGTCCCATTCAAAACTAGGATTCCATTGTACTGCACAAATTAATTGACGAGTTGTATGTTTAAGAGGCTCTGGTAAGAGCCAGTCTGTAGGTCACTTTGCTGTTTAGAAGCTCATATTATGCACTGTTGATCCACTAGAATTTTGGATGTCGGAAGAGGCAGATCTTTGTCAAATACATTCATTTGTAAATAAGATTGCATTTAGAACTAATATTGTGGTTTTATCTACAAAGCCATGATAAGTGAGCTCAACCTCACTGTAAGGTGTGATATGTATTTATACAGCATGTAAAATTTCTGCTAAAGAATTAGGTCAACAACAGTTAGTGGAATGCAGGCTGTGAAACTATGGTCCCAGATTTCATTGAAAGCTTTTTTTTTTTTTTTAAATTAATATGAAGCAACTTCCATTCATAGAACTGGCTGAAGCCAGAGTCTTATTGCTTTCAAAGAGCTGGACTGGACTATAGTTGGCCTTGACAAAGCCAACTGTTTTGGCCTCTTGTTTATTATTGCTTATGAAAGCATGGTCTGTGCTTTTTACTTTCTCATTTAAAAAACGCTAATGTATGGATAATTAAAAATCCTGTATAGATCAATCAAGCCAACCTTAAAAAGCTAGAGTAAAAAGGCAAAAATCTAAATTTATGCTGCATCAGTAATACTTAATATCATCATTGGGAGAAATCAGGAATACTTCTTGAGAATTAAGCAGCTGTATTATATTTTTGCCTCAGCTCCCTTTTTGTTTCAGATTAACAAATCACTGACTTCTGACTCTATTTCAGGATAATGTCGGTTTATTGCATTAGTGCTTGAAGGCTCAGTTTTCCTCTAGAGATCTTTGTCAGTTGTCTATGGACTCAAAGATGACCAATTTTTTGAAATCCTTTCCTAGAAGGATGGCTGTTTGTCCCCCTGCTGGAGAACAACAACAAAAAGTACACAGATGGTGTAGGCATTTGTAATTTCTTGATGGAGCCTATAGATAATAGATGGTGACTTTGTGAAGAGGGCCACACCTTCACTTCTGGTATAGCTCTACATTCTACACAGAGAAGCAGTTAAATACCTTTGCTTTTCAAAGAAATTCTGTATATCGTGGCTAAAAATAAGTGCATGGAGCAGTCTGCACTGGTGATAAATAGGATGTGCTTAATCTGTTTTGATATAATTTCACATGTTAAACTGAATTTAGAATAGGTGACCTACTTTTATGTGTTACTACTAAATCAGTGTTCTCCCCCAGTTGTCTCAGAGAAAGAATACTTCCTGTTTCATGTATATAACTTCACAATACATCTTTTCATTTAGGAAAGACATTACTGAAATTTGAACTCTGTTTCCCTGGGCAAGTGAATGATGTTAAGGGACAGTTATAAAGCTTCTGGAGCGGTGAAAATGTGCGTGTACTATAGTTTCAGGTGCATTTGTGAATTCTTATTTGTATCTAGTTAGGGCTTTATCGAGCACTCACTGAAATATTCATATGCTTGTAGGCTAATTCTGCAGTCATTTATACTGTGGTTATTTCCACCTCACTTCAGTGCCTAGCTACACAGTAAATTTGCAAAAACATCTTCAGAAATAATCCTAAAAGAAAGGACATCATATTCATGCTTGATTTGTTTTTATTCTAAAAATCTGTAGCTGTACAACATTATGATGATGAATGCTAGGAAAAGCTGTTTCAAATCTATCTTCTTATTACTTAAATGCAGCAAATGTCTCTTCTCAGGCAAAACCAATTCCCCAAAGGTTAACATTTTCTTTTCTCTCTTTTTTTTTTTTTGAAACAGTCTTAGAAATAGAACAGTAATTACTGTATTTGTGAGTGGAAGTCATGCAAATCTCAGAATTACACTTCAAAGAAAAGATGATAGAAAAATATTTACAAATTGGATGAAATTCAAAGACCAATAACAGCAGTGAAAAATAGAAGCCTGTTTCATGAAGAAAGAAGGAATTTTTTCCCCCCTTTTTAGCCAAACAGTGATTGTGGATGTAAAGTGAAAAAGTAGACTGAATATCTTTGCAATGTATTGTGTGAGAACTGCTGTGACAGTTCTCAGCGGACTTGAGGTATGTTGTAGTACCAAATGTTGCAATGCAGCAAGTAATGCTTAAACGTCACTAGTGAGGGACAGTAATACAGGCAATGGTTGTTTCTATGATCAAGATCATGTGAAAACTTACTGAAGGGTTCTTTCTTCCAACATATTTTTATTGAACACTTATAGCAATTTTATGGTGAGAAACATAACCAACAAAAAGGGGGAAAAATCTATTTTCATTTTCTATGCTACTTTTAGTACAGTTCTGATACTTAAGCATTGTTCTTGTATGTTTGCAATTATTTGATTTTTTTTTTTCTTTCTAGATCACACTTTGGAAAATGGTTTAAGAAAATTCAGTATTTCTTGTGGAAAATTGAGTAGGGGAGAAGGATTCAAAAACTTAGGGGGTTCTTCATAAACCCAGATTACAAAGGCTGTAATTTCAGTTTAGGTAAGATTTTGAAATTTCAAAAATTCCCTTAAGAATGGAAGTAAACTTGAAGACTTCTCTTCTGAGAACTTCTCACTTCTCTCCACCAAATATTTTATTTGATTCAAAATACCTGTCTAGTTCTTGAAAGTGTGATACAACATATTTAAAATGTGCAAAAAAAGTCATTTCAAACAGAAAAGTTACATATTCCATTCTAAGGACCCGAATTACATTGTTAAATCGGGAATCAAAAGAGGTTTTCTGTTCTTTTGTTTTGTTTTTTCCCTCCCAAATTTACTTTCAATGCAATCAACTAAAGCTCATACTTTTTTTAATCCCTGTCAGAAGATGGTTTCATTAAAAACTACTGTTCCATTACAAGTTTAGACTTTACATGTAAAATCAATGCAGGTCTTGGAAAAGTCTGGCTTACTGAAGAGGACCGTTTGTTCTCCTGCAATACCACATGGTGGAGTATTGCTTTTTCTGTAGGGCTTTTTTACCATATCTGTCACTAAAGAAAAACTTCTGTAAGCTGGTATTTGATTAGAGGAAGTTTCTGGTAAGCATAAGAAGTTTCAGCTTCAGGACATTACTTTCTATTAGTGCTGTGATACAGGAGCAATTACAAAGTCACTTGTCAAAATACAAAAGGTTCCAAATGACAAAGGACACTCCTTCATTATCTTGTACTTTTTGATTGCTGCTGATCCAGTGTTGGACTAAATTAATAATGACTCTTGTACATGAATAAAGTCAGTGAGAGACTACAGACTTTTTCTTTCTCGTCTTTTGTATATAGCAAGGTACTTCTGTATTACAGTCTGCTATAAAGGAAACTTTTTTTTAATTCGGATAGAAAAATTAACTATGAATATAAAAGGCTCTCTCGCTCTCTCACGCCAGGTGAAGTATAATACAACCACAACAGAAAAGGCTGGTGAGCTAACTGAAATAAGACTGTGGAAGAGACAAACAGAATTTGTGCATGTTCTGTATTTCAGCATCAGAAACTTTGTGTCAGCCCTAGCTTTGTGACCATGTTAGTTTAGTTTATTTTCCAGTTTTCATACCTCAGGAAAACACAGTTAACTTATGTATTCATGTAGTTTTTCACTGTGAAATTTTGGATTCCTTCCTTATTTTGTCTGTATAGGGAAAGAGGCTTACATAATCATTCTGTGTATACAGGTTTGTGCAAATGCAGTGATCTGTCGGTGTGTTTGCATCCTTCCTTAGTAAATTTTTAGGTATGGGGTAGCTTACAGACCTGTGTCTAATTATCTGAAATACTGAGTTCCTGCAAGTTTCTTGGAAATAGGTCATTGGCTAGCAGAGGGAAACCATAGTAGTTCCCCTATTTGAAGAAAGAGCAACACAAATTCAGCTTTGGTCAGCCCAGCCTCCGGGTGGGCTCTGTTCAGGCAGAATTCACACCTTATTGGGCACTGGAGAATCCAGCTGTTAGGTACAAAGAAACCGGAAGGTAGGCATCGTTAGTGCTGGTGCTAATCAAACAACTTGGTTTTGTCTTTACTGCACTTGAGGTTCTCTTATCACATGTAAATATTTTTCATGTATTCACAACTGATTTTTTTCTGGGTTTGCTTTATCACATCTTGGTGCTAAACTGTTCTCCTTTGCTTTGCTCAGATGAGAGGAAGAGGCTAAAAAGCCTATGTCAGCCTCAGTTCACCAAGGTATTTTAGCCTTCATATAAGGCCACTGCTAATGAGCAAAAGTTCAGTGTCAAGTTTCAATGCTGATGCAAGATCTGGGATTAAGATTTTAAAGAGCTAATTGGAAGTGAAAGTTTTCCCTATACACTGCCAACCAGCATAGTCTGCTGTGCCATGACAATGCTACGTGTAGACAAATTTGAATTATGTTCATGTAGAAAGGGTGACATCAGAGCATATGTTTAGCCCTATGCACTAAACCAGTCATAGGATAAAATACAGAAACTGTCCTGCCTGTAGAGACTGTAAACCAGGACTCCCACTTGCCAGTACTACAGTAATGTGCTCATTTATGCTTTCCCTTGCTCTGGATGAGGGATTTCTTAAGTGTTTGGCTGTTGTGCTTGGGAAAGTTAAAAGGTATCTTAATTCTTGTGAACAAATTAAAAGGAGAGAAGCATTCACACCTGTTTAATATAAATTAATAGATCATTTGTGAGATCAGTGCAAAAATATTGTTTAAAAGACAAAGTAAATTCTTAGTTTTGTGTGTTTGTGGTTTTGTAGTATGATTCATAGTACTATGCAGCAAGCCCAAGATGGGGAATAGCAGAACCTTTTACTCAAGGTCTAAAGGTAAAACAGGAGGTTATGGTTAGGAAGTTTGAATAGGAGAATAAAAATTTGATTTCAGTCTCCTCTTTATAACATAATGTATCAATCTTATCAGTATTGGAAGAAAAATATTGTATCATCTTAGTATTTCCTGTTAATTTAGACAGCATCTTCCAATATTACTTTGGCACTGTGACTGTGGTGTGTCTGCTCTCTCTAGAGGCCCTCGTCAAAAGGAGGGGAAAGTCTTCTGCTGTGCCAAAATTGTAAAATAAATAACATTCTCAAAGGATTAATACAGAGCTGGAGCATAGAGTGTTACTAGCTGTCATAAAACAGACACAGAAAGGGTTGGATTCTAAAAGGGAAGACTTAGGAAATGACTGATCCTAGGGAAGAATAAGTTTGTTGATCTGGAAACATCATTTCAGAAAGAAATTATGAGCAAACATCCAATAGTTTGGAACTATGATTGGTCACGCATCCAAAATGTGGATCTACAGCTGAACTTCTTCCAAACACATTTAACCTTGTTTGGTCTGGAAATCTCATGAATCTGAGTTGCGTTTTGTGCTTATATTTATCAATGTTGGTTTTGCTTAGGCTGGATAGTAAATAAATGCTATCTGGAAAGCCTTTTCCTATATTGAGACAATGCATTAATTATTAAAAAAACAATCAAACAAACCACAGCTGGTGGGCTGTGCTGCTGCTCCCTTCCAGCCTGTGTGCCAGCTTTCCTTTCCATGGACTTCTGGTGTACTCATAGGTATCATCTCAATATGAAGAATGACTGTAGCTGGAGAACTGTACCCTACCCAAGAGCTGGTTATATTCTGGAATAGTTAGAATTCTGGAATAATTAAAACAAAACCTAGGACTGTCATGAATTTGGAGGGAGTGGCCCCTTGATGTCTTCATATCACTCTAAATCTATGTGACATGTATGTCTCCAACAAATGATCTTTCATCATGTTCTAGTCACTAGCAGCTACTGCAGGGACAGGAGTGGGCAACTGGATGAGACAAAACCATTTTTTCTGCAACAAGTAAGGAAGGTCTTGACCTAGGCCAGGCCAGGCAAGGGCAGTCTTTTGGGGTAAGTCAGTGGGTAGTGAAAGTACAAGCATCCTGTTTGTGAGAAGGAGGAACCCACACCTTGGACCCTGCCCAGATCTTTCTGAGTCTCATGTAGGTTTTGGTCAGTGAGAGATTTTAGGAAGATTTGGAGGTAGGGCGTGTTAGAGCGTTTTGAGGCGATGACAGATTTTGGTAAGTCAGAGTATTTTAAGAGTGCTTTTCACAAACTGTACCTATGTAATACAGCTTTATATGTTCGCTTACCTCAAAGGTGATATTTTAGCAATCACACCCACATTCCCAGTAGTTGTTTCTAATCTCCTGACTTTACAATCATTACTCATCCTTGTTTCAACTGAGGTAAAACTGAGTAATGGTTTATGATGTTTATGCTTGAATTAAGAAAACTCGTGTCTCTCTCTGTCTTGGTTTTGTCAAGTTCTCTCTCCTTTCCTGTGACTGCTGTCTCTTCTCCTCCAGGATTTTTCATTTTCTTTTCGTAATGTGCTTTTATTAATAGCTCTTTCCATGTCTCATTCATTTTTAAAAGTTTCTGTTCAGAGCACAGTAGTATGTTATAATTTATTTATTGTATTTGTATAATGACTTTCTTCCAAGGCAGTTTCTCAGCTTTTTACTTATCAGTTCTTCCATACTTCGCAGTCAGCATTGTCCACAACACCAGTTTTTGGTCCCATTCACTAGGTGCTCTGTTACTCTATCCTACTCAACATGACCCCAAAGAATTAATCTTGTTTCTTGCATTCTTCAAAGCGTCAGAGATTTCCTTTACGTTTCTAATCATGAATGCCTAGTTTCTGCAGCTGAAGCAGAAGTTAAGTGGGAATCCCCATCTGTATTTAATGTGCACTTGGCACAATGTCTCTGTTATTTCTTTAGAATGATTTCTCCCTTTTCAAAGCCAAGGGTGAAAGTCTAGCCTTGATGAAGTCAATAGGATTTTTGCCATAGAGTAGTGGGGCTACTGAAACCAATCCTAGATGCCAGCAGGTACTTTTTTTGTTGTTACTTTTTATCACGTTGCCTCTTCTCCCTGATTCTTTCATTACTGTCTCCTTAACAGCACTGAATTTTAATCTTACAAAATTGGCTTACGTGTTCATTTAGTTACCAGAAGTGGAAATAAAGCTCATGGAAGCCAATTTATTTTCTTTTCTTTCTAGGCCTATTTTTTTATCTTTATACATAACTGAGAAAATGTCTCTTCTAAACCCTCCAAAATTTTATCTAGTTCTACGTACTAACTTTTTAGTAAGAGAAACCTTTCAAATTTACTAGACTTACAATCAAAACCTACCAGTCTCTTGCTCTGTGTGTTTTTCTTGTTCTTTTTATAATTATCAAACATGTTTACATACAAAAACCTATCTTCTGCTTTCCCTGATCCTTCTAACCAACCATGTATGAATAGCAAGGGGGCTGTCTGAGATCACAAAAACCTCAATAAAAGTTTTGAGGTCAAAAACAAGATTCTGCTCAAAACCCAGAGAAAAGGGAAAATGGCCACAATCTTCATTAGAAAGTACCAAGAGAGCCAAAAGTATTCTCTGATGGTGCTAACAGTGAATTTAATTCTGCTTAGGAGCAGATACAGTAAAAAGCTAGTCTGTTATGGTTCCCCATTTGAACATGCTGGCTGAATAGCAGAATAAGATCATCTCTTTTCTTTCTCCCAAGTAGTAGGACATTTTTCCATTCCCCTTTATGAACGTGTAATCAGGACCTGACAGCATTTGCAAGCAGTTAAAAGGCTCGGCACAAAAAGGATTGAGACTCTACGGTCCTTAGTCCGCTGTACCCTCATGTCCTTCGTTCCTGCATAGTAAAAAAAATGGGATATTTCTTTTCTTTCACTGAAACTATTGCTCTTGGAGAAAGATAGATGTTGGTAAAGGGAACTTTCTTTTCATGAAGTGATGTAAGTTTTTTAAAATGATTTCAAGCACACATCAGAAAAATATGTGCATTTTTGCCAGCTGTGTTGTGAAGTGGCCCTTTTCTACAGACATTTCAGAAGCACAGCTTTCTCTCAGAATAATTTTCTGATTATTTCCATGTACCAAGTGCAATGGAAGTTAGGGTTTAATTTCCAGCTGACTTCTCTACATCATGTCTTGTACTGCTTTCTCATTCCCAGGGATCTTTTCTGAGACATAGCATCATAACTCTAATTAAAACAGAGTTTCCTCTCTCTCTTTTTATTTTGGTCTTGATTTTTCATTCATATTAAAATTGGATGTTATTTTACACATCTAAGACAAAATTATTGGTGCATCATGTAATAAAAACCCTTTCAGCCCTGCCTCTTTATGTAACACTGACTTGATACAAAGGAAGGACTAAGCACCTGACCTAAACTAGGTCCCATGTCAGCATTGCTCAGATAGGTCTGGTGCCAGCGAAGGTGCCAGTGGAACTGGGGGCTCTGTACCAGGCTACTGCTTAGCTCACGGCCTTGTCTTTAGAGCACTTTGAACGTCTCAGCAAGCTTGCTGAGAAACCCATGAGGCCTGCTGTGAGGCTACCCAGTACATCAAAGTGAAGCTATCAGCTCTGTTTGAGGAGAAAAAAAAAAAAAAAAAAAAGTGAGGCAAATGCTCAAGAGCTCAGTTGCACGAATTCTCAGAGGAGCACGGGTAAGAAAAATAAAACAGATGAATGCAAAGAACTCTAAGAACCCAGAAGAATAACTGATACTAAACTCTCTCCTTGATCTTTTTTTCTTTGTTATATCTTTCTTGTATTACCAGATTTCTTAGTTATATTTTTCTTGTATTATCTTTCTCTTTCAATTCCATTTCCCCCAACACTTTATGGCATTCATTCTTTTTTTTTTCTTTATACTTAATTTTTCCTAAAGTTCTCATTCTTACTTTCTCTGTTTCTTGGGTTCTGGAGAAAGAAAGTTTAACACCTAAAGAGCTCCTAGTTATGGCGGTGATTGACATTAGTATTGAATTAAATTCAGGAAGAAGCTTATTTAATAACACCTGTGGGATGCCAGCTGCTATAACAGAGAAGAGGCCACTACTTCATATGCCCCTCTCTCTTTGCTCAAACATGTCTTTTAGGAAGCCACTGCAATCCAAAAGGTTCTTTTTTCCATGTGACATTGCTATTAATTTAGGTCTCTGTTTTAGATAGAAGGGCTTCTGGGAGCAACATATAGAAGTGGAAGAAGTAGGAAAAAAAAGCATTTCTTTGCAGATATCCTCACCCTTAATGCCTCCATTTAATGTTCCTGAAAAGCATGTAAATAACGATACCTACAAGCTTTATTTATTTGAAAAATAATTGTAAACTTAATATAAGAACACTGTGAGCTTAAATCAGCTCTTGAATTTGTGCTGTAACAGGTATTTGGTACCTACATACTAATAAAATGTTAATGTTCTTTAACCATCTTCCAGCCAGCCTCTTGTGGCTCCACAGGTTTCATAATCCAGTTTGACCTAAAAAAACAGCATCTGCTTGTCAGTGAGTTGCCCTAAAATCTAAAGAAAGGCCTTCACCAGAGAAATTCCCAAATGATTACAAATGGAATATTTTTTACTAAATGTCAGCATGGTCTCCCATAAAACCAACAATCTGATATGTTTTTCCATGCTTGTAGGACTTCAGCCATTTGGTATAGTAATAAACATCCCCAAATCTTATGTCATTGATTGTTTGGCTTCAGTGATGATGAAATATGGAAAACAAAATGAAAGAACATAAACCATGTCTGAGATTTATTTGGAGACCTCTGTGAAACATACCTGGCTTTTCAGACTTATCATAGCACCTGACAGAAGTGACACATTCAACCTTAGTCATGTCTAGTTTATCTTGTCAGTGTCTGAAACAGAAAGGGGAAACCTTTCAACGTTGTACTTCATAAAATTGTAACCAGACTGATAAATCTGTTTATTTTTCCTTTAAATGTGACCTGGTTTCCATAACAGAGACAGCTTGCGTGTATGCTGATGAATGGTTACTCTCCCATCGCAGACCTTTATGGACACATTGCCAAGAAACTTGTTTTGTGAATTCCTCAACAACAACTTTTTTTTTTTCTTCTCTTCCAGCACCTGAAAACTTGCAACTGGCCTGGCTTGAAAGCTGCCTTGGCAATTTTACTAAGACACTTACTTTGATAGCTAAAAATGACCTTGAAGAATGATTAATACTGTGTGGGGGTGGATGACATAAATCTGTTAAAGTGTGCCTGATGTACAGCTTCACATGCAAGAATGTTATAGCCATATTCCTGTACTAACACAGTGACATTGAACAGACTGTAGCAGATATAAAATCTACAAAAAGGAACCCCTGCCCAAAAAGGGTTTGAATTATTTTTATGAATGTTACCAACAAAATGCTTCTGGTAAGAGAATATAAACTTAATGAAAAAATAATAAACATCGGTCTTAAGGTACACTGAGAGGAATTCTCTAACTCACTATAATTCTAGTGGTTGTTACCGAGAATGTTGGTAGTTGCCTCAAGAATGAAATAATTACTCTGGCATTTCAGTTAGAATTTGTCAAGTAATGTGGATGCACTGTAATGGTTTTAATGCAGAATAATAACAAGATATGATAAAAAGGGAATAAAAGCCCAACTCAGCAGCATCAAGAAATATCTTCATCCTTTGCATTAAATGTATCTGTGAAAATCTATCACTTACTAATCATTTTGGATGTACATATTTAGAATTTATGGGTTAATTCCTTCCTAACCTAAAAAGGAAGTAAAAACTAAAATTGTAAGCAGATAGAATAAGGAATGATGTACTTTATACTGGACTAGAAATGATGTAACATTGCTATCCCTAACCAAAGAACATTTGTGTCTTACGATTTCGCCTTTGCAGCTGTGGGGAATTAGCTGAATAATTAGCTTTGCAGAGGAGCTTCTGGGGACAGTTTCTAGTAAAGGGGTCTCATCGGTAGCTCTCACTGTGCTTAATCATAGGAAATTACAATGATGATCATTTTGCTGTATATTGGCAACGAGTCTCTACCAAACACTGCTTTATCCCAGTATGATTTTTTTTTGCCTTCAGAAAAATTTTGGATATGCTGATGAAAGGGCGATGAGTATCCTAGAAATACTTGAAATGCAATGTGCTATGTCAGGTCATTTTTTCCATTGCATTCATCAGCCAGCCCACTTCCAGTTACACTCATCACTTTCACAAGCTCCTGTGTCTGCCAGTGTTATGGGGCTTCATGGCTGCACAGAGAATCTGAGCTGGAGAAGCCTCTAATTACAATTTTAACAATAAAATAAAATAAAATAAACATTTTCAGTACAAATAGACTATTTTAGTTTGCATGTCTGACAGTTTGGCACCTTTCGGAGCGCTAAATTAACTTAAACATTCATCACTATACATGCTCTGTGAGAAACAAAACAAGTACTAAGTAGGATTTGAGACTTGGTAAACTTTCTATTTAAGATGAAACAGTCATTTAAACTGACAAGAAAGGCCTGTGAAAACAACTCAGAAAAATAACCTATTTCTATTTAAGACTCGGCAAATATTAAGAGAACAAGCAATGATACTAAAACTGGTGTTGTGCTCTTCTGTAAAAATAATAAAAAAAATGAGAAGACTGATTTAAGTGAAACATTGCAAAAACACTCTACATCTCAGCCTTTCCTAAACTAGAACTGTGTAAGCTAAGTTTCAGCTTAAACCTTTTCTTTTTAAAGGAAATCATACCTTAAAGTATGAGAATTATATAATAAAGCAGTTATATCTTAATCCTAAATACAGTGGCATATGTATCTTTTTTTAGAACAGATAGAACAAAGTATAATATAAAAAACATCTGAGTGCAGAAAGAAGACACACATTCTATTAAAACTACAGTTTTTGCAGAAAGTTTAAGATCCTTAGTATGGTAAAACTTTAAATTGTGCTACTGTATCTGTATTCCAGGAAATAGATTCCTACCATACAAAACTAACATTAAACATTTTTGCTAACACTTACTAGCCTGGCAAAAAGTTTCATATGGTTTTATGGGAGGGGAAGGTAAAAAGCCAGTTGTCGTATGTTTGTGAGAAGTAATAGTTCATAAATTAAAAGTAAGCTTAGCAATTCCTTTTCAAAAGATTAATTCGTATGGTTCATGACAGTCTGCACACATTTTGGCCCTGTTTAAGATTTTTGCAAGTGATTCAGGTGGAGATCTCCAATAACTTTGTTTTTAATTCATTGATATCAATTTTTGGAGACCTTGCTGGGCTTTCTCTGACCTGAGGCTCTCAGTTGAGATAAATCTTGCTGACACTGCATAGTGGTTTTCCTCTATGGTGTAGACAAGTAGTATGACGTTTCTGACTTTAAAGAAATAGAAATCACTTTACTTGTGTTCTTACACAGGCGGGTTTCCAAAGTGGAAACTATTACTAAGCCTACTTATTTATCATAGAATTTAATTTTACTGAAGTTTGAAAACAATTTATCATATTTATATTCATGAAAGCACAGAGGTTAGTTGCTAGGATTTTTACCTTCTCTAAGCTATCACTTGATCTCTATGCTTATATTAGAAAATAAAATGAAGGCTAACTAGTAATACTTTTATCCAGCCTAGAATTCTTTAGGGGTGCATTAAAAGGAGTAGCAGCTTTGGATCTTATTCTAAAATTTGGAACATGGCAAACATTTGGAACAGAGAACTAAAAATCTACTTTAAAATTGTCTGTCTTGATTTTCCAAGTTCAGCTATGAAAAAAGGAGGCAAATAGGATGAACAATGATGTAGCTGACTAAATTGTTACTCCAGCGTTAGTAATTTAGGTGTTTTGAACAGTTCAGACAAACTATCTTTCTCTTTAACAATATAAATGTCTTTAAAGCTATCAGTTACTCAGAGATATGTGGAATGGCCCTATTCTTTTGCCATGACCTTTGCTTTTGGCATCTCTGAATCTTAACTTGCCTTTTTTATAATTCATGTTTTGGCCAAAATAAAATATCCAAAATATACAGATGAACTAGTTTATCTGTACCATCTCCAATCCACAGACAGTAAAAAAATCAATTCAAGCAGCAGTCAGAAAACCATCTCAGAATTTTTTCCAAAGTGTGTCTAAAGATAGTTCACTATTCTGACAGCCGCACTCATTTAAAGTGCCAGATTCACACAGTAGCATTAATTCAATCTTGGAGTAGTGTTGAACAGAGGGATTTAAGTGGGGTTATATTCTGTTTTATCTGATGCTTCTGTCAAACCATGCTGTAATCCACTTCTTCCCTAGTTATTGCAAAAAGAGATAATTTATTATAGTCATAGGGAAAGGGAGAGAGAAATAAAAATAAACAGCAACATCTGTTCCTAAGTTTTACTTTTCTCTAGACTTCCCTATTACTTTTCTCTCCTATATGCTTCAGCCTAAAAGAAATACAAGACTCTTCTTTTTCCTCTTTTGTAGTTCTGGAATGAAGAAACAGAAATATATGTTGGCACTATTTCTTCAAGAAATCTTGAGGAAGGTTTCTTCCCTGTGGTGCCATGCAAGATAGAAAGAATGACAGCTGTTAAGACTGGGTATTTTCTGAACATGTCATTGCTACCATCTATAAGCTAATACTGACACTTTCCTAATGTGTATATAGCGTCTACCTAAAATGCTATAAAATCACAATCTTGTATCCTTTCCCTCAATGAATCAATTTTGTATCAATTCTCTCTCTTATTGGGATGCAGGTCAAAAATGGATCTGGTCTATTTTTAAAATTGCTATTATTTCGAGATAGGATTTTGATTTTGATCCTCTCACTTTCTGTTTTTAGCCCCATGGCGTTATACTTAATGATGCCATCTAGAAATTCAAGACCCTCTACCTTTGCATTCTTTGGCGTTAACTTTTGGGAGGACTGCTTTTTACATGCAACCTGTACTTTGTAGAAATATTCCCTTCTCCCAACTGCACACTGTGTCACATTACTGCGATCTAGACCATTCTCAACCTAGACCATGATCCCATCAAAAAGCCTTTTGATCACTGTAGATCGCTTAAAAAAAGCAATAGCCTGTAGGAACCAAACAATAACAACAGCAACAAAAATACTCTAGCTGGGAGCGGAATCTGATCTCAACAGAGGGCATCATTCATACTAGTGTAATATCAGTTAACCACAAACAACTACTCCGTAGTTTTGCCAAATGAGTTAACTAGCCTATTATAAATCAAAAACAGTTAAACAAAACCAAATCCAGAGAGGGACTTTTGAACACACTCTTGCAAGGAATTCTAAGGCTGTTATCAAAGTTGGAAAATTAAGAGCTTGTGGTCCACCTGAGAGCTACTTTTAATTACAAAGGCCTGTTTTTGTGATCTCCCAGGGAGACAGGATTCATGACATAAATAAGAAGGAAGAAGTCTCTAGCAGCAGAGATTTTTAAATGTTAGTTGCATGAAATAAATGTCCTGGACAAAGTGGCTGTAGGGCTGTGGATCTCTATCACACCTCACACTTTTCAATCAAAGATAATCCTATCATTTCTGCCAACACTCTTAGGAATCTTGTCAAAGTTTGGTTCACTCTGTAGGTTCTGTCTTACTTTATACTGACTAGACTGCATTTCATCCCAGTATATGAGAAATATACATATTGCATCCCATATGTAAGAAATTAGAAAAGGATTTCCAGATGAATATTTAAATGGCTACAAAGCAAAAATGGATTAAGTGAGCTACAGCTATTCTGTTAGGCCTTCTTGGAGGGCTGATACTACTATTGGTAGTAGAATATGCAGAATACACATAAGTAGCCTTCAGCAAACTATCCACTTGACTGGCTATAATTTTAAAATCTCCTTCCCCTTGAGACTAGCTGTAAAATCAATGTATGACAAAATACCGGCATTTAGTTCCAAAAGCACACCCACCAAAACCTCAATGAAAGAGCTCACTCTAAGCTAGATTTCAAATATGAAAATCAAATGTCTCTGCTTCTCCATTGTCACAGTGCCTTGGTCCTGATTAATTTTTGTACTGTGTGTGCAATCTGAAAGCATGGCTATATCCACATGCCACAACCAAGTGACTATAGACTTGCACTTCACAACTTGTCCCTGCATGGCACATTAGCAGCTAGCACTCGTGTTCCTCCATGCCAGGCATTTGTTGCTGTGGCAGACTGAATTTTCTCACTGAACTCAGTTTTCCATTCCCATTTAGATTCTTTTTTAAAGAAAAGCCATTGCTGTAAGAAAGTGAAGTTGCAATTTTTCTGGACAATAACAGGTTCCTAATTGCTTAAACACATGCAGTCCTGCAGGTTTCTGACCAGTATAACTGACAAGCAACCTTACACATATATATAAAACAAACTCACCAGGTTTTAAGTTAAAGTGAGAAAAACTAATTGGCTGAAGGGTAAGCATAATAAATTCTGGGGAAAGAGTGTAGCTGATCCCATCATAAAACAACCAGAATGAGAATGTGCTACATAATAAACTAAGTGTTACTGTTTTCTACAGTCGCTCAGGCCCTGTATTTTGATTAATTGCAGATTCCGAATTACTGAGAAAATGGCAGTTAATTACCCCTAACACCTTTGCAGGAACAGCTTGGAGGGGACTGTGAAATTAGCACTCTGAAGGCTGAGTTAAATATATCATTTTAGCTTAATGGAATTTAATAATATTGTAATTCAAATGTATGTTGCACAAAATTAACAGCTTTTAATAATGAAATACCTTTATTTGATCTATCCAATATTTTATGCACACTGACTTTTATTGATTTCTTCTGAAATAGCCATCACTTCTAGAAACTGATGGAGAAACTTAGGAGTGTGTATTTCAGGTTGGGTATTATTCATAAACCAGCAATTACACTACAGGTTTGCTGTGTTCATCCTGATATTTTGGCTGACTTTTTTTGGCCTGTCTTTAACCTCTCCCAAGTTGGTTATATCCAGGTCTGTTGTAAGTCCAAAGGGCTAAACTGTGGTTTTAAACCACAGCCTTTGGTAAAGGGCACTCCAGAGGTGTATCACCCCGGATGGAAACCCCACCCTCTCAGCTTGCAAGCTCCATACACTTGCCCTTTTGCAGCCATGTCAGCTCCCATTAACTTTTCTGGAAGAGCAGCAAGTGCAATTCTATCATTTCAATATCCTATGAGCAACCTTAATATCACTTTGTAATTTTAAATGGTAATCTGTTTACTGGGTAACTAGAAATCCTTGGGAAGATTAAGAGAAGGAAGTTTCAGTAAATCCCACTCACTCCACAGTTGCATCTGTGATAGTCTTGGAGTTAAAGCTGGCCATGGAAAGTTTTATGGAGATTTTTGGAAATGTGTGATACACTGAAATTATATCTTTTTAACAAAACCCACTGGGTGGCGCTCGGCTGTATTTACCACAGCTGTAAAATTTGATCTTCAGTTCTCTTCCAGTCCAGTTTAAAACTTCATGTTATTCATTAAATTATAATTTGTTTGGACATAGGGGAATAGAAAAATAATATCTGATGTCTATTTACAGTTTGATAGATTCTATGAAAATTAGAAATGAATAACTAGGCTAATAAAAAACATATGCCTACGCATTATCAGATATGTCAGTTTAAATAACAAAAAAACCTCAGGGTAGCCAGGTTGTCTGAAAAATATTGAACTAGATTTTACACTTAGGAAAATCCATTTACTTACTAAGGAAAAAACAGAAAAATGTGTTACAGTACATCTATACATCTAAATCAGAATCCCATTCACACTCTATTAGACGCTTTACAATTTCATAAGATAACATGATTCCTGCTTATGTCATGGCAGCAAAAGCTTTGCAGAGTGATCTGAAAACCAGATCCACATAATTTCTGAATCCTATATTTTCCTTTCAGTTCTAAATTCAAGATAACTTTGTAAGTCCTTAAAATAAAATCCCTTCCTTTTCTGAAATACCTGAACATACGGAATGTTAGACAAGGCCTGGATTTAGGTCACTTAGTCTAGAAAGAATATTTATTGTATGTGACCCATTCAAGACAAAGAGTAATAGCAATTAATTTAAAAACATATAACATACTGTATTCACCCTGCAAAATCTTTGTAAGACTTTCAACTGGGACAATAGGGCAAAATGGGCAAGCATGCAAACACAAATATAGGGGTTACTTCCATGCACATACCTCAAAAACAGACATACTAAGAATTCCCTGAGGGATAAAGAGAACGGAGGAAGATTTAAAGATATATCTTAAAGATGAAAACAAGTGCACAAACATAGAAGAATGACAAAGTTTAAGATTACTTACCAGGAGAAAGAGGGTCTCAGCAACATATTAAAAAAGGTATTTGGACAAAGGATATCAGATACACAGGTGGCATTTTATAGATTTTGACATTTTTTTAACAAATGTGAGAAAAAAAAAACATTGGAATGCTGAAATATATTTAGTTTCCTTCACAGACTTACTTCTGCTGCTTATGCAGAATTGTTTTAGCAGAAGAAAATTCATCATCTATGTTTACAAACTCACAGGACCACACTGGATTCCCTTTATTTCACGATTTTCTTAGGTTTTGTTAACCATAACAGTCTAGTCCACAAATGAATTAAAACTTTTAGGCAAAAAAATAATTCATTTTGTATATAGGACCAGTTAGTTTCAGCACTTTAGTTCTTAAATAATTTTATCAGCTCTTGTTCCCATCTCTTGTCTCTTATCTGTCGCTATCATTTCTGTTTTATACCTATTTGTGAAGCCTTGTCCTCCTGGTGCTATAAACTCTTTGTGAGAAAGCACTCTATGTGCTTCTGAAGTACAAGTATGTATATTCTCTTTTTAAAATATTTTTTTTCCTTAGGAGACAATGATAAAAATACTCACAGATTTGCTGAGTATGAGACACAGGTAAATTTTACAAACTCTTTTGGCTTGCATTGACTCCTGACTGTTACTGTTTTTTTCTTCAAATCTGTCAGAATGTTTTACACAGTAATATATAAAAGGCAGGACAAAAGTAAGACAGGTAAAACCAATTTAAGTCATAATGGTATAAAACAGTATAGGTCTACTCTGTGAATCCATAAACTCTGCTGTGGACAATACCATTTTCTCATTGCTATTTTGTTATATTTGTTTTGAAAATGCATTATGATAAAATTTGTACAGTGCCATAAAGCCCCCTTTTAATATAACGCCACTTCATCCTTGTGATTCTCCAACAGTTGAGATTTGTTTGGTAGTTTTCTAATATAAAAGTGGAGAATTGTTTCACCCCTGTATTACATGTAACATTTTTGCTGACTCTCCCTCTAGCAGATGCTTGTGAAATATTTACTTAGTGGAACAAAAGTTTAGAATATAATACACATTATTACCCAGACATGCCAAAACCTCCAGGTGAGAGACTCCTGCAACACTGCGTCTCTGCTCCCCAGAGTGAATTGCAGTGGCCGAAGCCTGGGCAGAGGCACTGCCCCATCCCTGCAGCGATTCTAGCACAGACATCTGTCCTGCTGACTGCCCCTGCCTCGGGCCTGGCGGCATATGAAACTATGCTCTTTCCTAGTGCTTTTCCACTGATGGCTATCAGTTCAAGCCAGTAACGTTTCGAACCACTACTAATCCATTGTTCTTTTTTTTTTCTCTCCCAGGCCACTCCCTCAATAGAAACTTATTCTTGAAATTTTCATCCAAGATTTTACTCTCCTCTCACAAAATACATTCATAACGCACCTTATRAGAATGAGAATTGTGCCCAGTTGGAACTGGAGCCTTAAAAGCAAAACACCATAAAAATGTATGTTCTTCTACTGATAATGTTAAATCTTTGCTCCATACTTTGTCCTTGGCAAATACTATTCCTGAATAGTTTTTTTGCTTGTTTGTTTGCTTACTTTGTTTTTAAATCTGTGCATGTTATATTCAAGCTAGAGGCTACCTTGCTTATCAGGTGAGGATAAAATGAAAATCTTGGACTGAGAAGTACAGTATTCCTCAGCAAGCTAAAAAAACCAAACCCATGAGCAGTTGGTAAAGCAATCAAGGTCCCAAGCTGAGGCATACAGCAAACAAACACAGAGTTAGAAAGAGAACTTATCCTTTCTCTTTTGATTTACAGCAGTGTTGGAAAGTAACTTAACTACGTGCCATGGGGTTTCAAGAACAGTTGAGTCAATGTATCATCTAACTTGTAAGGGGTGTTAATTAGATTAGCAATTTGATGTTCAGACTTACAGAGAGAAATGGGTGTGCTCTTAGAAACTCATTCTTCCAGCCTGAAAATTCAGGAAAGAAGAAATCGTATATCTGAGAAACCAGTAAGGTCCTACAGAATTCCAGAATCCATATAATAACAGTTATGAAATGATTAAGGAATCATCAGATCTGGTTTTAGAAGTAACATGCCCCAAATGCACATTCTTGCATTTTTCAGTATAGGCACAACAACTGGAGCATGAAATGTCATATACACTGCTATCTTCTGTAATCTTTCTGTAATCGTTTATTCCAATATCATGTCTTTTATCAGGTGCAAATCATTCCATTTATTAATAGAGAGGTGTCAAAACAGAAACATTTATTACAAAAATTGAGTTGCTATTATTCTCCCAGCCACTACACTTCACCAAAATACCTTAGCATCTCTTATATAAATCAGGACCATTAGTAAAGATTTCAAGGAGTACCTGCCACTTTGCCATAGTCTAGGCTGAAAAGCAAAAAAAAATCCTGTAAGAGGTTTTTTAAACTTGTGGAACTACAGTTCTCTGGAGTTTTTGGCAAATACTACAACTGATTGCTTTATTAATATAATGGCAAGGTATTAGGTTTAATTTCTCAGAGGCCAAAATAGGTCTCCTCTGTGTCACTAGTGCAGCTACAGCGCAGTCAAATGAAGCTGAATCTTTAAACCACTCCAGCAGCTGGAACCTCAAACTTGCTATTTTTCGGAAGAAAAAATTAAAGTGAATTCTAAATTATGGAGGACCTTACTGAAATCATCCAAATAGTCCTGAGTTCTCAGCAGATAAAAGCAGTGCAAATCCACTGATGTCAGTGCACCAGTTTCCTTTCTTTCCAGCCAAGTGTCTGGTAGAAAACCCCCTGATGTCAAAACACCAACCTTTTGTAGAAATGAACATGGTATGATACATTCTCCCAGCTCTTGGAGAGAAATTCTGGTTCCAGAGATTCAGCTATTGCAAAAGAGTCATATGACTAAGCTATGCAAGCACTTAATTTTCTTACACAGCTCAAATGAGTTCCCTGATTCTTAGACTCATTGCTATTTGGGGGGAAAACAGTGTTCGGGGGGAAAACAGTGTTTTGGGGCTTTTTTTCCAGGGGGACGACAACACTGCAATAGCATCAGTCAGCTGGGGATTTTTACCTTTTTTTGCCTGGTTTTAGTTTTCTAAATCTCCCTTGGCTGGGCTTTTCCCCTCCCCTCGTGGGATTGCTCAGTGGTGGAAGCAAAGGTGATTTAGCGAGAGGGAAAAGCATTTATTTCCTACCACAGGTTTATGCCTCCTGCATGTTATCCCATGCATACAGCACAGGCGCAAGACTCTAATCTTGAAAGAGCACTGAGTGCACGCTGTGTTGAAGGCTCCTTGCCACGAAGAAAGTTGAAGCCTTAACCAAGAGGACGAAGAGGGTAAGAGAGGCGGGTAGGGAGTGAAAACCTCTTTCACAGAATTTAACATTTCAGAATCCACTACTGGATTTACAATCAGCTTGCTGGTGGAGTCTTATAACCAAGCGGATGCCTCTTTTAAGAAAAACTTTGTATGTCTGACAGAAAGAGGTTTGTCCTCAAGCAGGAAGCCTAACGCATGGCTTACACAGCGATATATTTTTAGTCATGTGGCCAAGACAATAAACATGTATCTTTTGATCTGTGTGGCAACAGTCTATGAGCTGTAGTTTACACTGGGACAGAATGAGAGGCAAATCTGCCAGGAGTGAGTCAGTGCTCTGGAGTGTTCCTGCACATCCTAAATTTCACCAGGCTGAGACTAGGGGACTTCAAATAAATGTCTAAAGAACACATAAAAATATTCCAGTGAGCATGATGCCTTAAGTCCTCATGTCAAAACACAGGAACATGCAGTCTATTTTGTATAAAATATTTTTTGCTGTACTAACTATAAATTAAATCTCTTTAAAACCTGTGCTTCTGTAAGCATACATTTACCAGCAGTCTTTTCCTCTTTATACTATGCAAAGAGGGGCAGTAATACCTCTCCTGGGACTGTAGAGGATAAGGCTAGAGTTCTAAAATATCATTAAAAATTATCTCTTATTAATTACCATCACGTTCAAATTTGAGCCATATCCTCTACCCATTTAATAGTGGTGCTACCATTGTACCTTGTCATCTTATGACATTATAGGGCTAACCACACTAGTACATTATTTCCTAGACCGCCTCTGTTTACAAATCAAAGTACCTCGCTTAAGCACAGCCTGCTGAAATACAGTGCTGCTATTAGGAAATGTGAGTGGGCTGAAGTGGGGATCCCTGTAGAGTTAACTTGGCAGCGTTTGAGATCCTGGCTCAACCTAATATTAAAAGTGAGTCATCAGTTTACCCACACAGCAGGCCCTCACTTTGTACTTTTCACTGCAAGCAGCTCAGCAGAGGGCCAAGAGATTCAGGATTTGCTTCTCTAATTAATTACCAACTGAAAGGAACTCCTTGTTAAGGAAGACTTGTTTTTTTCTTTCTTCTTCTTCTTTTTTTTTTTGTTTTTTGTTTTTTGGTGTTAAACTGCGATAAGTAACGAAAGCGCAAGTCAGATCTACCACCCAGAAGGTTAGTTTACAGCGTGTGTTACTTATCTGATGCAGACTGCTGGGTTTCCACTCCGGATCTTAGGTTCTGGAACTGCCTCAGCTCCCTCAAAGTTATTTCTGTATCTGCTAGGAGCTGCTTGCAGTTCAAATCTTTCATTCACATTGATTTGGGACTCGCTTATTTTCCCAAGAAAATCCATGGACTGTCTTGTGCTGCTGCAGAGGGCCTCAGACAGGAGGTCAGTGCTCACTTCCCTGTGATAAGTAATGAAGTCACAGTATCGTGAAGGCTGTAGGCTGAAAATCCTTTCGTGGTTAATCAATCAAAGCAGGATTTTCCTTCCAGTATGCATTTTCGATATTTAACTATTTGGAATATACTATTGTCTTCCATGCAGTATTTACTTGGTCTAGCTGTTTTGTGGCAGCACCAAGTAGCATGTAAACATAGCGTGGGGTGCCAGGATGGACAGACTATTTCATTTCCTATACTCTGAAGCTGTCTGCATACTGACCTTGGTTCTCTCCTGCCTTTACCTCATTCCATCAATCACATTTATACACTTTTCTGTAACTGAGATAACTCTTCTGTCTCTTTTACAACCTGAAATAAATGTTCATGATTTACATGTCACTTCCCTGATTTACAGGTACACTTTCTTGAAAGCTATTTCCGCAGAAGGTACTTTTTGTTCTTTTTTGTGTCCCCAATTTAAGGAAACTTCGATATGTGGGCTAAAGCTAAAGCATGTGGATCTCAGTGGGACTTGGACATCTAAATATAGATGCTTTCTTGAAGCAGAGCCTGTATTTTCATGCAGATTTGCCAAATTTTCCTGGTTCTGAGGAGACCAGAATTCAGCACATATTTCACTAGCGGTCCTGTCATAGCTGCATAGCCATCTGGAAAAAACAAACATTTGGGGAGTGCATGAAAACCATCAATGCCACAGTTATTTTGACTACAGAATTTGCTTTTAACAAGTTATATCTTCCCTACATAGATTTTTTATGTGCCTTTGTGTTTTCTCTTGATTTATTTCAAGATCCATTAGTTTTATGAATCCTCAGGTTGGTCTGATCCTATCTACATCTATAACAGACAGAATCACTGCTATTCATTTTGTGATATTCATTTCATGACAATGTAACAGTTGTTTCATGCAACAGTAGACCACTAAATGCAAAAGTAGTTTAGTTTTGCTGATAATCAGTTTTGCTGATATTCAAACCATAGAGGTTATGTTTGTTTGTTTAGGTCCTACTGAAGGCAAGGCACTGGGACGAGAGGAAAAGAGAGATTACATTTTATATGGAACCAATAGAAGCAGGGAGGGAAGCTCAACTTTAAAGAGGCTGAAGAAAATGTAAACCTTCCTAAACAGCAAAATGAGTTGGATTATGAAAAGGAGAGTGTCTCATGTCAAGTGCCTCTTCACCCTGTAAGTGTACTGTGAAATATGATCACTTTTCTTGAATAATCTCCATCCTAACAGCAACATTCTTGAACTTATAAACACTATTAATTGTGTCAGACTTGGAATTTGAATCCAGCAAACCCTTCCTATGTTAAACTGAATGGGCCTCATTCATAGCTGGGGTAGATTCGAATTAGCTCAGTATGGTTACGTTAGGCAGGATGATTTTTTCATAAATAATTCTGAATTCTTTTCTCAACAAATCTTCTAAGTCAGACATTTTGAAGTAGGCGAGCTGGCAACAGGACTCTGTTTCTGCATGCCACGTGAGGCTGAGAAAGTCATGCATTGTAAGACACCACTAAATGACACCGAATTTTCAAAAATGAAGAAAAATACCTAATATTGGATCCCTTCATTTAAACAGCTGTATGAAGTTATCAGAAGCCTTTCCAGGCACAATTCTTAATTTAAACTGCAGGTAGAGCATCCATCGTTGGGTGGAAGAGAGTTTTTGTTCCTGCAGACAAGATCAGTTTCTCTTTTACATCGTGACTAAAGCATATTTAAAATACAGTGGTTTTACATGGAATTAAAACCATAGAAATGGAGAGAAATACATTGAAAAAGTCCTTTCTTCCAAGTTTGCTTTCAATGAATGGCTATCAAATTAACACATAAATAGCAGTCAAACCAGAACAAAAGGTCTGCTCCACATTTCAGTACAAGTTTTATTTTTTAATTTTTTAATTGGTCCCTCAGCTTTGCTGGCTCGGATGTCTCACACGACAGTTCTCCATAGCAACACCCTGAGAACATGAATTCAGCTTCAGCCTGAGAGGGAAAAGACCAGTGTGAGCATCTAGGTATGAAACTAAAATTTTAGAGTTCAGTGTTGCATTTTACCTTTTTATTTTTGTTTTCAGAGTTGTAGTAAATTGCTTAACCTTTTGATTTAATGTGCTGTGTCCAGGAAGTCTTTCTCATTATAAGCCTGCTTTTAAGGTGCTCTGACAGATTCTGCATACTCTGTTCCTGTAGGTAGAAAGACGTTACACGCAGAAACAGACTGGCATTCCTCAGAAATGCCACCACTCAGCACCTATTTCGGGTTCTGCTAGGTGAGTCAGGCTTAACGGCCTCATAAAACTGCATGTTATACTAGCTGCGAGACGTTTCTTTTATCTGGTTCTGTCTCTTCAAAAAGCAGTAGGGAAAAAAGCAGCGTATAATTCTGCAGCTATGCCATACCTGTAATGGAAATACTTTCTCCCCACATTGAGCAATACGAACAACTGGTTTGGGTAGCATTCTCCCTGTCTGTGCTCAAAAAGAGGGTTAAACAGCCTGTTTATGGCTGTCCTGTGTCTTGCCTGTCTGTGCAAGGCAGACTACACAGCTCCACTGCATGAGAGTGTCTGGCAGCTGTGCCGAAAGATGCAGATAGTAACTGGCCCAAACAAGGTGATTTGCCCTATATCAGACACATGCATCCACTCTCTAGCAATTGAACTCTGCTGTATTTGAAAAAATACCTGTATTTTTTTCTTTTTCTTTTAAAGACACAAATGGGCATTAACCACCTAAACAGAGTTATGCGCTATGTGATGCCAAGAAATCCTACTTAAGTTTTGATCTGAGTCTACGGGCCATGTATGCGTGAGGGCAAGGAGGCGTGTATGGAAGAGATGCCAGATCAGCTTTGCCATGGTGTTCAGGAGGAGAGGGAACATGTAGGGAAAGCATTCGCTATGGCCCTGGATCACTAAGGGCAGTGCAGGTGGATTGGAGTTGCACTGGGGCTCCCCAAGGCTGGTGAGGAGGAGGGAAAAGCCATTCTCCACAATAACACACCGCTTCATGTGTACTCCAAACATCAAGGGCCCCAGTGCCTGCTGAACAATCTGTCCGAATGGAAAATGGTTTCTGCCCTCATTACTCAGCCTTCTTTTGCTTCCTTTGGTCTGTGAAGTCCCTGCCCATGGAATTGCCAAGAATACCCAGGCTTTAGTCTCATGGCCAGTACAGTCTCTGAAAGACTATCAAACCTCAACAGGACGATCAATATCAGCACATCTCAGAAATGATACACCAAAATAACAAATCAGTGTTTGTGTAGTGCTTTACATTTGCAAAGTGCTTTTCAAGCAAGAATTAATGAATATACAAAAGCACTCTTATCGGAGTAGGTAGTTAACAGGCTGAAATGATGAAGAACAGGCAACTTTAATCCAAACCACATTGTTCAAAACAAGTACTTGGTGCAAGATTACTTATAAAACTCAAGGGTAAATCAGTGATCATCCAAAGGCAAATAGATAATGCTAAATGGTGATTTAACAGGAATTTCCCAAACTTTATCTGGGTGGCAAACAGAAAGCAGCTACTGTGCAGAACTCACAGGCAAAGTCTGGCTCCCCCGCTCACATCCAGCAGTGCTTTATCCAGGCATCTTCTTTTAAGTAAGATCACTCACATGGCAAGATGTTACTCAGTCCTAGTAAACGTAGCACAATTTCCTCCCTTGCTCTTGGTACATGATAGCAGGAGCCAAAAGGTTTCTTAGAAAATAGAGAGAATGTGGGACATGTGGGACTAAAAAGGAAAATGATAACTCCAGGTGATTGTCTAGCACAAGAGAAGAGGAAAAGATGAAACTATAAGTGAAGTTCTGCCAGAACTACAAAACAGCCAGAGGAAAAGTGATCCCTGGATCAGAGGGCAGTAGAGTCCTTGGCCAGTTTTGGTCCTGACATATGTCCAGATTCAGTAAGTGCACTTTCTACAGGACAAGACCATTTAAGCTCATTCCTAAAGTTTAATGTTTAGATACTAAGTAGGTTGTTACACTATGGCCATCTGAGAGAACTGCAAGGAGTGCAAGTCAGGACTGCTGTTTCAAAAGCCTGGCCAAAGAATAGCAGAGTTGGAGTAGGTGAAATAAAGTGCTGAAGTAGTTTAATAGACTAACCTGAACACCAGGCTGTGACAGAACAAAAACCAGATCACTTTGATATTTCTGAATTAGCAATTCTGTTTCACATAAGAAGGAATATTCAATCATCATTTTTCTTTAAAAGTATAACCAGATGGGCAGCCACCCTAACAGCCAAAAAACATGTCTTTTGAGAGTCATTCTGGGGCATTCCATAGAATAAAACACCCTTTTCTATTTGTTTCTAGCAGCTTTAGTTTCAGTGTTCTGACAAAGGCATACAGCACCAACTGTTACACATGGAAAATGCTGTAATGGGAATACTTGCATGTTGAACTAGCTCCTGTAAGCAGCTGAGTTACTCAAATCTTACTCAAGCGAAGATCCTGTTAACAAGGTTTTGATTTAGGTGCAGATTTCAGAATCAGTGAATCAATATCAGTGAGGAGGAATTTATATTTTACGAATATTTTTCTCCATTCTTTTCTTCACCTTGTAGTTTAGGGCTAGGAACAGTTCCATTTCAGATACAAAGTGGGAATACTCAGGAAAAAACAAGAGAATCTAACTCTCCTTCCCTCCACTTTCCCTTCTCCTTTGTCTACCCCATGTACATTAGGGTATTGCAGGTGCCACTGGTGTTTTCATGCACACGATCTTTTTCTGGGAGGTGGAATAGACCACTGTTCTCTCCATGTCTCCAATCCTTGGGTTTATTTTAGAACCTGTCATCCATTCCATGTATCCTGGTAGTCCCCAGCCCTGTCCTGGACAAGCGTGTTTAAGTTTTGCTCAAAGAAGTAAAAAATGTTTTGCTTCACCATCACTGAACCTATCTTTTTTCAAGTTCCATAAGTTTAGACGAACAGCATGCAAATGTGGCTTTGATATTATGAAGAACTGAAGTTCTCATATTTCATAATGTATGGTTTTATCAAGGCAGGTCCAATCCTAAAGTTTACTATAAATACTAAGTAATTATTCTGAAGAAGTACACAGCTACTGGAGGTGTAAATCACTTGTAGAGAGACAGTTCCAGATTGTAAGAGCATGTTAAGGGACCAGTAGAAAGTTAAAACAAATGAACAAACAAAAAAACAAATTATAACATAAAAATCATGAAATGATAGGACAAGGGCAGAAATGTCTTTTAGAAGGTAGGCAATCACTACTTGTATAGTTAGAGAAACAGTAGAAAATGCTTCTGTCTTTATTCTTATATTCTTGTAGCTTAACAATGATAGGAATCATGAGAAGAATTTTACCTGTTCCTGTAGCAATTACTATGGGAGACCTCTGACAAAGGGAACTAATCAATAAGGATGTAGAAATAGTTGCTAGTAACTATACAGTGGATGAACTATGGAAACTACAGTCAGACCCAGGAGATAGGCAATAGCAATTGCTGTTGTTCAGGCAGCTGAACTAGTAGCCTGCTTTTTGCTGTGACAGAGGATTATATGTTGTGTCTATATACATTTATTCACACACATTCACAAATACATATTGTACAATTAATAATGCATGTATATGTGTGCATGACAGTTAATCAGAATAATTTTGCTGGTCCAGTGCCTGACAACCTTATTTGGGGAATTTTTTTGATCAAGCAAATTATTAAGGAATACCAAGCCACTATATGGATCTCTTCCAGAAATTTCATGTTAAGAGTGTGGGTTCACCTAGGGCAATATTTGCATAACACACCATGATTATGTCCTTTACCTGTCACTTCACTCATATGGGAAGAGCTCCACTAACTTTAGCTAGCAGTTGCAAGTCTGTAGCCTAAAATTAGGGATTAGACTTTAAGTAGTCTGAAATGAGAAAAAGAAAAATGTTGGAAGAGTGTGTGTGCTTGGGGAGGGGTAGATTTCTATAATAAGGAAACCTTCCTTTCTATACAGTATACCTCTTTACAAGTAATTCCATGATTGATAAGCCACAGTCTACCCCTAAAATTGCTTCAGTGAGAATTTGGAGGTCATGAATACCTTTCCTGCTCTGTTGGATGATTTCTCCCTGAAGTTCTGTATGTAGAAGACAATGCTACATTATTTTCCTTCCACTTTCCAGGCTCAGCACATAGTAAAATTGTCGTCTGCAGATTTCAGGCTTTCTTTTGCATGGTTAAGTTATCAGTTTTCTGTCAGGACTGCATTATGTTTTTTGAAGGAGGTAGAAGAAGTGGGGGAGAAGGTTTATTTTACAATCTGCCAGTTAAGATGTGTCCTAATGAATTGAATCTGGCTAACTCTCCATCCTCTATCAAGCTTTCCAGACTTGCAAAGCTTTGAACCTTGCACATGAAAGGGGGAGGTATTTATTGGAATCTGCTATGGCTGAAACTTTGCTGTTCATCTGAAGGTATCGTTTGTATTTCACTTCATAAAATAATGAACATTGGAGCTGTCTCTTGTGAACTAGACCAGCAGTCTTGTCCAATTTTAGTGGTAAAGGTCATAAAAGTGAAGTGTTCCAGCAGTGAGACCAGCTCTATGATAGTCTTCAAAGGACATGCTTCTGTCCTTTCCAGAAACTAGGATATAAGCATATCAAACACCTAATATCTAACAAGGCTTAATTTTAACTGTATTTCCATGTTATAGTTGTCAACTCAATCTTTGTCCAGAATTTAGGGGACTTGAATGACATTACTGTGATAGAAATAATATTTATGGAAATAGTTTGTCAAACAAATTTAAACATTTAACAGTTTTTTTTAATGAGCTTAACTTGCTGTATTTTCATTTTATGTGGGTTTTGTCTTTCTCATAATGAAACAATCTGAATTCATTTGCAACCTATTTCATCTGTTTAAAATACCATTTTATGAAAACATTTAAAATAAATGTTACAGAAAAGATCTATACTCAAATTAAATAGCTATTTGTAGATGAATTGGTGGTTTCAAAAGGTTAGCCAGCTATTTTTTCCCATGAACTACTTTTCTCTCATTTACTTTTGCAGCCTTCTGTCCTGATCTTGCCAACCCTCACAAGGTAAACAGTCTTATATGTATTTCAACCAAGGAAGGTCCTCAGGAAAAAAAAAAAAACAACACCCAAACATGAAGAAGTGGAGCACCAGCTCCACAGGTAACAATTCATTTAGCATCAAACCTGTGCCACAAAATATTGTCAGTGGGCCCTGTGTTGCATTACATTTTAAATGAGATATAAAATGAGGGGAACTGGTGATCTTTAAATATACTAGACCCAAAGTATCAGTGAGTTCAAATATCTCCACTGAACAGGGGAGAACTATGCCAATAAGCATATGGTGAAATCTAGTCCAACTACACCAAGGGTGTTTTTTATAAGACAAGGTATTAACTACACTGCCAGGCCTGATACACATTTTAGTAGTTATCAATGATGAGCAAATTATTTGCCTTAAATGAATGAATTATTTATATGACTATTTTTCTTCCTTAGTATATGCACACACTTATCAAAAACTAGTCTGCTTTTTATAAATAGTTAAAATTTATCATCTGTTCATAGACCATTTCTTGCAAATCCATTACCCGTGATTGTTTATCTTATTGTTTCTGAAGGACACATATGTATTAACATGAGTGATGCATAAATATCCATTTCTAAGGCAAGTGATTTAATACTCAGTAGAAAACGCTTGTATCAATTGCATAAATATTTTTTAAAAGCCTAAGAATTTAAAAACTGCCATATTAGGCCAGACCAAAGATCCTATTAGCCCTGTATCATCAAAGAAATTGAGAACCATATGATCCTGCAGCAAGTATATCATGCTAGCGTCAGAAATTACCAATTTGGGGCTTTCTCCAGCAAGAAAACAAGTTTTGTGAGCACTATCAAGGATAATTTTAAAAAGAATTCAAGCAATACTTACTGCACTTACCACTTATGATCTGTTTACTGGTAGATCCATTAATCTGCAGTGGTTGTCATGATCTGTTATGCAAGTGTCACTGTTAAACAGCTGCTATATTCACCATAGAACTGGCTGCATCTCACCCACAGCAGAAGTGGTTTCTCCTCGAAGAGCCCTGGAGGACCTGGGTGCTGGAGCACCCTGTGACAGTGATGAGGCACCACTCAGCATTTTCCACGACAATTTTCACTTGACTAACAAGATCACTGTTACATATAAACCCAAACCTCTCAGAAGCAAAATGTTAATGAAAAACCATCGTTCTATGGAAGAGCTGTCAGGGTCTTCCAAACTGGGCAATGGAGCCTGGGGAGAATGTTTGACAAGAATAGGAGGGCAAATAGAGAGCTTCAAGGCATCTTTGAGCAGCACCATCTGCATGGAGTTTCTAGCAGAGATTAAAACTGATGCAGAGGTTTTTTTATTCTTTAGTGAAAGTCTAGTTCCTGTGGAAAATGGATATTAGACCAACATGATGACAAATACTGATGCACATTTTCCACTGTCCAGAGAGTTAATTCTCCTTTCTCACATTCACTTCTTTGATTTAATCATATAATAAAATAAAACAGTACTTAACTTTCAAAAACATCAGACAAATATTGAAAGCAATATGCAACCCACAGCACAGTATCTTTCCATAGTTACAAAAAGTCCTATGCAATCCTACAATTAATGTCAGATTTGATTTCTCTTGTGCTTTTCTGTCCTTATTTCAGCAATAATTTCTGTTTTTCCTCTCTAGTCCTTTCTCAGACTCTCACATTGATGTTTTTCATGATCACTTACTTCGCTTTGTATATTATTCTAGTTTTCGCTTCACTTCGGTATTTTGTTCCTTGTTATTGCTTCAATATTACATTAAATATATATTTTTTCTCTGTTCTACCTCCCACACTCCCATATTGATATCACTTATTCCACCCTCATTTCCTCAATATTCTTGGATAGTGGTTTATGGATAGAGTCTTTAGCTGAGTGGTGTTTGAACATGGTCACTGGTTTGTTTGTGAGGTGTCTACACCATGTCTGCTTCAACCACTTGATAGAGAATTTTTATAGTTATATTGGTTTGGCAGAATTCATACATATTTCAGCATCATTTTTACATGGAATGTTGATCTACTTTTTCTAGTTTGTTCCTAACTCTCAAAGTGGGCTTATTACTGCTACTAAAGAGTGCATTGATTACTGAATAAGCCTGAGAAAGGTGATTTTAAGCAAGACTTAACACCAAAAGTTAGCACCTTGGGATACATATAAAACAAATAGAAATGAAATCAAAATATTTTCAATCCTGACTTTATTTGGGGAACTGAAATGAGGATTCTTTGAATTCTGTTGCAAGCTAATTATTTCTTGTTCTGATCTCAGGATATTTTTTTCCCAGACCTATTTGGCTATATTGGCTTTCCCCCAAAAACTGGAAAATATTTTTGAATGAGTGTTTAATCCTAAATTATTACAAACATTTTTGGTTTATTATTATGGCTGATATTTTTTTGTCTCAGGTTGGCATTCTTTCTGCTCCTAGATATATTTGTTTTTCCTTCCCACTGAAAAACCAATATAATAATATAGAAGCTTAATAACTATTCAGTAGACTTGTCACTGATGTTCAGATTACAGTTTTACTGCTACATAAACATAAACTCACATTTAAAGAAAAGTGCTGTGTGGAGGCAACATAGGTGTTATTACAAAAGCTGGTGGCTAGAGGGAACTCTTTTTCCTTCTTAGAGAGAGTGGCTCTAATCAGGCAGTGAATCTTTTGCTACAGCAAAGTAGTCCATTAAAAGAAAAAGAAGATGGGAAAATCCTTGGAACCAAGACATTAGCATGAATTGAGAAGTACACACAGTGGAGGGTAGGGAGTGGGAGATGTGTCAACGAAATTTATCATTTTTATAGCAATAAAGAGATCCTTTAGATGTCCTAGTTCAGGTCACACATGGTAAAATGTCCTCTTGGTAGCCAGCTCCTTGGCAGCTGTTAGTCACGTTATGGTAATGTGGGTTACCTGGCTGCAGGGATGGATGTTTTGGTTTCATGCACTAGGGAGGAGAAGACCCAGACCACAAATAAGAGCAGGGAGTTCACAGAGCAGCAGTAGGTAAGGCATTTAGGGAACAGCTACTGTACTTTTAGGCCCCTAGCCAGAAAATTAATTAAGCACATGCTTAACTTTAAACATGTGAGTAACTCATAGCTTTAGCTGAACTATTTGTACATTTAAAGTTAAGCAGTTTTATGGCATACAGGGATCAGGTTGCTTAAGCTTTGGCATTTTGGCTCCAGCTGCACTTCTAGGCATGGCCACGGAGCTTGGGCACACGCTCAGTGGGGAAGAGCTTTTGTTTGGAGAGCGTGCTTGGGCTGGTGTGCTGTGAAAACTAAGACGTGGGGAAGCCTGACATGTGCACATCTAGTATGAAACTGGGTTGTGGCCAACTTGTGTACCTAACCTAGCAATTTGGAAGCACTCCTGGTACAGCAGCATAGCCTCAGAGACCTATTTTTGTCTTCCCTGTTATTCACATTCTTGTATAATGCCCTGTAACATCATGTAATAGAGAAAATTGTGTGAGGGGGAGAAAAGCAAGGATGGGAGAAGATGAGGAAATCACATTGATTAACACCAACTATTAGCATAACCTCAAATGTCTTTCTTATTGCTACATTATTCCAGTTCTGTGTGCAACTCCACTGAGATGAATGAGGATGGTAGAAAGTAGTATCAAACTTACTCTGCTCCTTCCTGATATTTGGGCAAAACAGAAATCACAGATATATCATGGCCTTAACTGTCCTTACATGGACTGGCTATTAGAAGCCAACAACCATAGCCTTTTTAATGGGGTCACCATTGCAAACACAGTAGGACCCAGGTGTAAGCATTTCAGCAAATGTTCTTGCAGATGCACTCCAAATGTTCTCAGCTGTGCTCCAACGGTACAACTTGCCAAGAGCTGTTGAATGTATCTTGCATTCGGCAGCTGCAGCTATACTGCTAAAAAACATCATATTTGACAGCTCCTGCCTGCCTTCTGCCTACACAACCAGTTGGCCTGGGTATGCTTGGCCCTGTGATAATATGCTGGGTATATTCAGGCAGGTGCTGCTCTAGACCTCTGTCCTGTGCAATCATGCCAGGACTGTGCTTACTGACTGCACAGCACACAGGGCTGAGCCTGAGCATGATCTCTGGTCTGTCCATGGCATGAATTGTAGACATACCTGCTGAGTAAGTACTGAACTATTCAGATCTGTTCAGTCATGTCACATCAGACTAAAAGTCTGTCTAATCCAAGCATCTTGTCTCTGGCAGAGGCAAATAGAAGATGGTAGTGGAGGGTATAATGACTCTTCCCAGAAATACTCTCGCAGTCTGCAGCAATTCATGGTTCAGTGGCTTAGCTGGATACAACATCTCACCATTTAAAGAATTTGTCCTGTCATATCCATATCATCCTGCAGCAGGGAGTTCCACATCATACTACTTTTGCTTTTTAAAATTACCACCTGATAAATTGCCTTTGATGTCCTCTGGTTCTACTTGAAAAGACAATAAACGCATGGTCCCTATGCAACTACTCTGTGCTGTGCAGGATTTTGTAGGTTTCTAATGTATCTCTCCTCAGGTGTCTCTCTAGAGGGTAAAGAATCCTCATACATTTAGTTGTTCTTCACATGGAAGTTGTTCCATACCTTTGATCATCCTTGTCACTCCCCTCTGTACTTTCTTCGGTTCTACTATGTCTTTTTTAAGATGTGTGCGTTGGGGGAGGGAACCGTAACTGCTGAACTAGGTCACATAAAACCTTGGACGGATTCCTGGGTTTATATTTTAATGTCTCTGAAGTCTTGGCAAAGGTTCAGAACTATTCAGTTTTCTTCCTTTCTCTCCCTTCAGTAGAACTATTCCTATGATTAAAGCATACCTCACAACCTCCCAGCTTGCCATTGTGAAGCTGGAAGAGAGCAGTTCAGCTAGGAATACACCAATGAAAGGATCACAGCATTTGGTCCTCTTCCATCTCAGTCATTCTTCTCAAACAATATCTCTCATGAACTGATCAAATTCCATTTCAGAATAAAGTAGTGTTTTTGCCCCCACTACTCTTTCCAGAAGGCTGTTCCAGAATCTCACTCTCTTGATCATAAGAAATCTCCTTTTCAGTCTACCTTTCTTCACAGGCACTTTATATACTTTTTTTTTTGTATCTCTTCTCTTTCATTCATGTTTATTTCCCTGATGTATTTATAGACTGCAAACATGTTCAAGCTCATTATGTCAGGTTATCCAAAACAGATCCTTCTAGTCTCTTCTTGCATAATAGGATTTCCGTTTTCCTGATCACCCTCATCAGCTCTTATTTGCATCTGCCGCAATTTGAAATCAGCTTTTCTGAACATGTATGGCCAAAGCTGTACTCAATATTCTGAATGAGGGCTCACTAGTGCCTTGGCTAACTGCACTCCACTGGAAATACCTCACTTGATTATTCCTAATATCATATCTACATTTTTCACATTGTAACTGTCACAGTCCTGATGTGATCAGTTAATGAACCCAAATATATCTTATCTGTGGAGAGCCTTCAGTTTATGACAGATTCCTGTTAATTCCCGTGTACATAGCTTTTCATTTTGCTGTTGAAACTAATCCCACTCCTATTGCTCCAACTCTCAGTTCTCCCTATGTGATGTTCTGAACCTCTCCCATGATGATGGAAATATTAACGACTGGTCCCAAGGTGAGCCCTTGAGGAATTCAACTTGCAGACACTCTCCAGCCCAACACCACCTCTTTGAGAGAAATCTGACCTCATTTCTCTTCTGCCAGTCCTTTATGCATACCATACCTCTTTAGTATTAATCCACCCTTCTCCAGATAAACTAATAATTTCAGTGGTAAAGTGCAAAATACTTGACGGAGGTTGAATTCCTTCTTGTCTGCAAAATGTGGTAATTTTACCAAAGAATGTTATTAGATTAGACTGATATATCACCCTAACTGAAGCCATGTTGCATTTTATACCACTTTTTGGGTACCTCCATGTATTTAACTATTTTATCCCTGAAACTTTGTTCTACAGTGTTCCACCTCTCTTGAGTGCCATCTGATAGATCTAGCTAGGTTCTTCTCTTTCACCAATATTGGTTTAAGTGGAGAATGTAAGAACCTAACTCTGCAGGTGCCAAATGTCATATATTGATAAAAGTTCATGACACTGGATTTTTAGTTTCATGTATGAGTTCTTTCAGTATTCTGAGAGAGATGTTAGTCCCGATTCATGCGTACTGCATTTTAACTCCATTTGGATATGAACATTTCTATTTGTATCTCCCAGTTCTCCTCAGCTTTCCTGCCTTACATCCTTCCTTGGAAAGTATTAATTTAATTTGAAGGCACCCCTAGAATATTTTTATTGTTGTCCTCTCTTCATTGTGATGCTACTTCTTTTTTATGTTGTTGTTCCTTGTTTATATGGCCAAAATAGCTTTTATTGTTTAATTTCTTTTGCAAGAATTCAAGTTGTCCTTTAGCAAAATGTGAATCAAATGATGAAAATGTGGAACTTCAGTGTTTTGTAGTACTTCTTGCCACAATGGACACATTAGTTAGACCTTTATATTACAAAGTTTTTTTCAAGGAAGCATTACAACTCAGTTAAGCATGCTAATTTTTTAGTTTGGTTGCTCTCTCTAGTGATTCAAACTTGGTGTCATCTGATTCCCAGTGCAGATAACAGTCACTGGATGAACAGAAAACCCAGCACTTCTTATAGATCATCTGCAAGGGGAAGAAAAGTGACACGTGCATTTCCACTGATGTCTTAAATACATCTTACAGCAGCAAAAGATTGGGAGGTAATACCTCTGTCCTCTGGGTACTGCAGAGAGCTGTAGAGTAGAGTTGAGAACAGCCCTAGCAGCAAGACAAGGAAGTCCATAGCCTTGGCATGAATATTGTGGGGAGCAAGGCCATGCAGTAGAGGGGTCTTACATCTGTTGTAATAACAACCTTACTTTCATTGCTAGGTTTGCAGAATCTCTTAGTTAAAGTAATTTTAAAATGTGGATATGTATAACTGCCTGCTGAATTCAGTGATGAGGCTGTGTTCACTAAGGGCTTTGAACAGCCCAGAATTATAAACAAGAGAGTTGAAGACAGATTTTATAATGATCTGATTCTAGGGCACAGAGGCAGGACTCGTTTTTCTATTTCATTCATAACTAGAGCAATGGTTAATTTGTAGAATTTAGTGGAACAGAACTGGACATCATTAAGCTGAGGCAGAGTCTATAAAACCTGACACACTGAGACCTCTGGCTTATAAGGCTTTAGGTTAAGCACGTGTATCAGTATTTGAATGCTCTGCACCTAAATCCCATAGCTGCTATTAGAGCTTGTGGATTACGAAAGCTGAGTTATCAAAGTGTTGAGTTGCTGGGACAATTCCTGCTGTAAGCTTTTTATTTACAACATTTAGCTCCATCATCTTGGTTTATTACTGAATTTATTAACACAACCCAACCATGCTTGGGAAATACATAACTGGCAAAATAGTTCTTTATCTATTAACACCAAATATGCCATCTTTGTTTACTATGTTTTATTTTGTGTTGCACTTCACTGTGGCCACCTTAAAGATACCTAGACATTTGCTTAAAATAAGTTTTCAGACAGTAAGAAAGTAATTGAATGTAACTGTGTTCATGGAGCAGTCTCTCTATCCCCAGGAAATAACTGACATTTATAACTTTTTGCCTTCCGAGGAGTGATCTTTGGGTATTTTCATACTCCAGAAAGTTCTTTTAAATATTTTTAGTCTAAGGATTGTGGGAAGGGATTGGAATTTTTTGTGCCAAGTTTTTCAAAAGGTGCATTGCCAAAAATGTCTGTGTAGGAAGAAGAGAAAGTACTTAAATTAAGAATATTCAGTCCTTTTAACCTAAATTTCAACAGTTGTATGCATGCTGTTTCATTCGCAGAACCAAATTCCATGCACCAATGCATACATGTGTTTTAATTTTCCTGATCCAGCTACTTTACATTGATGTTTTCCAAACATGTGGCTGTTGCTAGTAAAAATTTAGAGCGAACTCTTATGGAATCTGCTTTTTCTCTGCTTGTTTTTCCTTTATACTCACTCTTTTCCTGTTCCAAACTATGATAGGCATTTATAGAACTGTATCTTAGAAAACAGGAATTTCCAAATCCTTCCCTCCACCACTGCTTTCTCACCTCTTAGCATTCTCATCCTCTGCAATTATACAAAACAATGAAACTGAGGATTCATTTTCTCTGAAAGGTACTACATTAAGTAAAAGGTTTGTGACTGTGATTGATTAGAGACTAAAAAAAAAAAAATTATTGCAAAAGAAAGGCCTCACAGATAAATAGATTATTGTCACATACACTTGCTTACATGGGGTTTAAACGTCCCCTTTCTGCTTTTGTGATCTTAACATTATACCGCTGGGTTCACTCATGGGAGCTAGAAAGTGAAGCTGAGTAGTAGAAACTGATTAGAAACAAAAAAAGTTCATTTTCCACTGTGCAGAGAGCACACAAATAGTACAGAAAGACAAAGCAAATGAGATATTAAAATTTCTTTGTACTTTAGAGCTCGACCCTGCGTTCCCTTATTCCACTATGCTGGAGTTAATGGGACTTCTCTAGTCTTGCAAGGACTATTTAAATGGGCATGCTATTCTTAGTAAGAAGCAGATCTCTTCCTTACATTTTAGTCATCTGAAGAGCACAAAGGAACACAAACGGAGGGAGAAATCCAGGAAACTGGCATAAGGGGGCTCCGTGCGAGCATGGCTGGAGGGACGGCGCAGGGCCTCTTGCGGTGCCCCCAGCAGAGCGCTGCAGCCAGTGCAGCCCCTTGCGCCTCCCCTCCCACCGGGGGCATCCACAGCCCCCCCAGGAGCTGCCGTGTGGGGCAGTCACCCGCTGCATGTCTGAAAGGGTGCATACCACCCCCCTGCTACCAGCAAAAGCACCTCTCCAACTCATGCACTTGGAGGCACCCAGAAAAGAACTTAAAATGCATCCATAAAGTCCCTTGCCTGAAGGGTCCTTCACTTTGCAGAGTGGGAGCAATATGACTATTACAAATCAGTGGTTCTAACTTTACTTTTTGTTTCAGAGCTTTTCATATTTTTCTAAACCTTCTCCCTTTCCCTCTGCAATCAAGTGGCCATCTTATTTAGTTGTGCTGGAGTGTTTTGTATTTACAATGAAATACAAATGAGGCTAAGCCTTTCAATGTTAATTTGTTACCTTTTATTTTCTGTAACTTCTTGTTTGTTTGCTTTTGTGCATGTGATTTTTGTTTTCATTTTGTTCTAATCTGTTTGCAGTTGTTTTGAAGGCAATCGTCTGATGTAGTTTGGACCACAAGTGGCTCACAGATCATAGCCTGAGTAACAAACATTTTTTGATGTTCATGCTCCTTTGGTAGATTTTTACCTTCTCTTTATTTCCCTTAAGAGTTGCGCTGTACAGCTGCACATTTTGAAGAAAGCTGAAGTTTACAAAGCCTCTGTTTTGATTTATATTAGGATTTGTTCTCACACACAAGAAAAAACATGAAAAGAAAAAAAATCTCATACTTTATTTTGACTATATGCTTGTTTAAGCTGCCCTGGCCAATTAATAAAGTTCTTTTTAATTACATCACTTATTATTTCAGAGGTCCCACTTCAATCTCAGAGTTGATCTTTATATTCAGGTAGGCAGACAGTCTATGTGTTATTAAAATGGTGTGCATGTCAGATGATATATGTGTGAACTGACTTTAAATTTAGCCAACCAGCTAAACAACACAGATTCCAATAGCTAAAGGGATTAGGATTCAACAAGGAAACAACCATACTCTATTTCTAATGATCAAGGGAGAAAAAAAAAATTATTTAGAAAATCTACTTCATTTGAGAAAGAGATTTATATTGCATGAGTGACTTCTTTTTAAATTAAATGGCAGGCGTCCTTAAACTGTAATTTACCAGCACAGCTGAATTCCCCAAGGTAACAAAGCAAACTCAAGGGCTGTGCTGAGAATGCTCAGTAACCCTCCACCACTGGACAGCAACAAGTCTGCAGTGTCTCAGACGTGTGCAGACTCAAGAGCAGAGACATATAGTAAACTGTTCTCTGGAGCTGGGAATGGAGAGATAATAAAACTCCCTTCTCTCCTCAGCTTACTGATGTTTGTCTGGAAAGGTCACTCCTGACATATGTCGGGTTGACATGACATAATGATATCTTTGTCTTAATGATGCTGATAAAGCTGAAAGAATAGCACTGTTATTAGAAGCTCTAGAAGAGCTGGGCAGGGGAGACTGCCTTCGTGACATTCTCTGCTTTTGTTTTGCCTCTGCAATAAATTAGGTTGTTACCAAGCGGCATGTGCTTTCATGCTTTTTCCTTCCATTTTTGATACTGCTAGGCTCATTGCAATTACTTACATCTTTCTGCAGAAATATTTGTTTTTAGTAAGGCCCTGATTCTGAAAGGTACTTGGGCACTGCTTTAACCTCAGACCTTCAGTAATCTCATTGACTAGAAATTAGGTGTGTGCTCTGCTGAGTCAAAGCTGCAATTACTCAGTTGACTTAAACATTGTGAGTAAAATGTAGCAGCATCCTTTTTTTTCCCCCTTGGGCAAGGACTTTTCCTTCCTTTTCTAAACAGATGAACCTCCTCCATCTCCGCATATTATAAACTTCCTTTTCAGGAGTATATCCAAAAGATCATAGAATCACAGAATCACAGAATGGTTGAGGTTGGAAGGGACCTCTGGAGATCACCTAGTCCAACCCCCCTGCTCTGATGACCCCTGCAGGGTCATCTAGAGCACTTTGCCCAGGACCATGCTCAGATGGCTTTTGAACATCTCCAAGAATGGAGACTCCATAACCTCTCTGGGCAACTTGTTCCAGTGCTCAGTCACCCTCACAGGAAAAAGAGTTTTTCCTTATGTTCAGATGGAATTGTCTGTGTTTCAATTTGTGCTGGGCACCACTGAAAAGAGTCTGGCCCCATCCTCTTGACACCTTCCCTTCAGATACTTGTACACGTTGATAAGATCTCCTCTCAGCCTTCTCTTCTCCAAGCTAAACAGGCCCAGCTCTCTCAGTCTTTCCTCATAAGAGAGATGTTCCAGTCCCCTAATCATCTTAGTAGCCCCCTGCTGGACTTGCTCCAGTAGTGCCACATCCCTCTTGTACTGGGGAGCCCAGAACTGGACGCAGTACTCCAGATGTGGCCTCACCAGGGCTGAGTAGAGGGGGAGAATCACCTCCCTCGACCTGCTGGCAACACTCTTCCTGATGCAGGAACCCAGGATACCATTGGCCTTCTTGGCCACAAGGGCACATTGCTGCCTCATGCTTAACTTGTTGTCCACCAGCACTCCCAGGTCCTTCTCGGCAGAGCTGCTTTCCAGCAGGTCAACCCCCAGCCTGTACTGGGGCATGGGGTTATTCCTCCCCAGGTGCAGGACCCTGCACTTGCCTTTGTTGAACTTCATGAGGTTCCTCTCTGCCCAACTCTCCAGCCTGTCCAGGTCTCTCTGAATGGCAGCACAGCCCTCTGGTGTATCCGCCACTCCTCCCAGTTTCATATCGTTGGCAAACTTGCTGAGGGTGCACTCTGTGTCTTCATCCAGGTCATTGATGAAGAAGTTGAACAAGACTGGACCCAGGACTGACCCCTGGGGGACACCGCTAGCTACAGGCCTCCAATTAGACTCTGTGCTGCTGATCAAAACCCTCTGAGCTCTGCCATTCAGCCAGTTCTCAATCCACCTCACTGTCCGCTCATCTAACCCACACTTCCTGAGCTTGCCTGTGCAGATGTTAGGGGAGACAGTGTCAAAAGCCTTGCTGAAGTCAAGGTAGACAACATCCATTGCTTGCTCCTCATCTACCCAGCTAGTTGTAGAAGGCTATCAGATTGGTTAAGCATGATTTCCCCTTGGTGAAGCCATGCTGACTACTCCTGATCACCTTCTTTTCTTCCACATGCTTGGAGATGGCCTCCAGGATGAGCTGTTCCATCACTTTTCCGGGGACTGAGGTGAGGCTGACTGGCCTGTAGTTCCCTGGGTCCTCCTTCTTGCCTTTTTTGAAGACTGGAGTGACACTGGCTTTCTTCCAGTCTTCAGGCACCTCTGCCGTTCTCCATATCCTTTCAAAGATAATTGAGACTGGCCTTACCACATTAATTAAAATGTCTCATCTTATATAATTCTATTTTCTCCTAAATCTCATTCCTGGTTCCTCTTCATCTCTGCCTCAGGTCAAAACTTTCTCATCTTCAAGGCTCCCCACTGCTCCTAACAGCACCTTGCTCTCAGTTCTTCACCATTACAACTAATGGTCCATGGGCAAAGTGACCACAATTTTACAGAGGACACACATGTCCTGTTTCTGCTCTATAAAGTAGTTTGCACAAACTGTATTTCTTTCATTATTTAAATGAATCTCCATTGTAAGATCCAGGGATTACTTTTGCACACACTTATGAGAGAAAATTCTATGAAACAAGAGCATAAACAAAAATTAGTTTTAGAAGACACTAAAATGTTTTTTCTCACTATTAATTCTGTCCTAAAAAACTGCCAGATGAATTCAAGACGGTAAGAAAGGCTGAGGGCCAAATTCAACACTTGCATAAGAGAGCACTGAGTTTAGGTTTGATGGGTGATAAAAAATAAAGGAGGAATATTTATCACATGGGCAAAATGTGATTCTCATTTTCATGCTTAGAAAGTTCATTATACCCACTCAAAGTCCATTTGCACTGCCAAAGGAATGTTAAGACACTAAAGTGCAGATGAGAAGTGGTCCCCAAAAAAGGAAAAAGAAAAGACCAGCAAGGACCTCTACAACTGTTTGCTATATTTTATTTCAAGCATCTCCAGAAAAAAAGTTCAGGGAGAAGAGCAAAAAGCATGGATTGACATATTCACAATGCAAACGCCAGAACCACAAATAACTTATTATTTTATAATTTGATTTCTTCAAGTGTTGCAAGCCCCAAAAGGCCAACTCTTAACAGCTCAGTTTTCTCCATTGATTCTAATTAAGGTTTTCCTTGTCTCATAATTCTGGTGAACTTGGAGAACTTTATTATTATTATTTTTTAATCTGCTTTTCTCACCAGGTGGAGTTTTCCCTGCAAACCCTGAAACTTATGAACTTTCCAAAACATTTTATAAGATACTTCTGTCCATACATTTGACTGAAGATGGAGGCATTCCACAAATCCCCAAGTAGAAATCGTTTTATTTAGCCAGTTCATGCACTGTATACAGGAGAATATGGGATTATTTGTTAAGAAATTTATTGCCAAAAAATTTATGGCAGTAATATAAACTCACAGTGTCCCTTTCTGCTGAGGGGGAGTTGACTTCAGTAGCTGTATGACTGATGATGTGACAAAGTGTGATAGGGAATGCAGCTGCTGGACCAGAAAAAGACAGTTCCTAAAAACAGAGATAGAACAGAAAAATACATTTAAAAGGAAATCATTTACTATTATTATTATTATTATTATTATTATGCTGAATAACAATCCCTTCAAAAAGTATGAAGATGACTTGTTTTTGTTGTCTGTATCAGTTTAGAACAGGTAAGTACTTGAAAGGGGAGCTCTCTTTTTTATTATTTTATTAATTACCTCTTTCAAAATTATTTTTCCAAAATCTGAGAATTTTTTTAAATTGCAGCTTAATCCAGTTTATTTTTCTTTAATTAAAAGACTCCCTTCTATACAGTTTTCAAGATGCTGCATGATGCTTTTGTTATTATCTGTTTGACAATATACATTTTATCAGTGATTCCAATTGTCCACAAAAGGTAACTCTAAGGAAACTCTGTGCTGACAAGTTTCCTCTTTAAATCAGGCTGGTTATTTTTGGCTTTTACTCTTTGTCATTCTTAGTTTTTTCCAGCACCTTCTCTCCTCCTTGCTTCCTCCTGTCTTCTCTCTTCCTACTCCCCAAAGCATGGAGAATTTCCAGTTTGGATTTGAACTCTGCAGCTGGCTACTCTGTCTAAAACTGGCTGAACCAAAACTCCAGATTAGGACTGTGTGAACAGTTAATGGATGCTTCTGTTCTTTTTTGATCTGAAAAAACAACCTCCCCTCCCGGAACTTTATCTGAAGTCAAATGAACCATTCTATTCAGTCTCCAAAAATGTTTTAGTTTAGAGTCTTTTAAATTTATTTTGTTTTTATTGTATTTTTTTATTCAATTTAGGCATCTTTGATCTCAAATCACTGTTTTGAAACAAAACATTTTGTTTTCAAATAAGCTGAAATGAATTATTGTAACATAAAAAGAAAAAGCCCCCACTTTTTTGGCCAAAACTATTCACTGCACTTGGCAAAAATTTGTGAACAGTTTTGATCAGCCTAGAACCAATTTTCTATGTCAAATAAACAATTTGCCTGAAAAAAAATCCATATGTACTACATATATATATATATATATATATGGTATTTGATTTTGCATATGAATAATGATTATCCATGAGTGTAAGCCTACCACAATGTGATTCTCTAGCCCAACTGCAATATATATGATACAAATGCTCTTGTTTCCCTATTTAATCAAGGCAAAAATCAAGGACCACAGTGGGGTAGGCAAAACTAATTCTACCTGGTCCACCATTGATGAGGAGGGGGAAAAGGTGGGGTATGTTTCTGCCTCCTCCTCTTTGCCACCAAGAGTAAAAGAGAAGTAGGGGGGCCTCTTAATTATGGGGTAGGTTCCCTCCCTTTCTGCAGTACACTCCTGTAAGCAAAAGCCAGTGTGGCTTTTGACAGCTTAAGCAAAGCAGGCAGCCAGGCTATTTTGCTGCCTCCAGCGTTTTGCCAAACACAGGCAGCCGCCCGCATTTCTGAGGAGCAGAGGTGGCCCTGAGCCATGGCTGTGGGCTTTGCTCTCTGGTAGAAGTGACTGAAAGAGTGGGATTCGGTTCACCCAACTTAAGTCTTCAGTTAATGTTTGACCTTGCCAGTCTAGGCTCTCCTCAAAGCCACTGAAGAGAAACAGGCCCTGTTGTGGAGTGTGTCACAGGACCTATTTCAAAAACCTTTTGGATGATGAGGTCCCCATCTTCCCCTGACTATAAAGGACCAATGAGTCTTTGAGAGGTAAAACATGACCTACTTTTTGTCTCTAAAAATGGGAGCCAGGAAACTACTATTCACCTTCCTTCTTCTAATAGTGGTGCTAAAATAAACTCTCCATAGTTGTGGCTGATAGTGCAGGACTGCTTCAATTTAAACAGGGCAATACTCTAATGAGCCTGGGTGATGGTTGGATTTGTGATATAGTAACAGCCCGTTTGTCACCAGACACATTCTAGTGCAGCTCTTCAAAAATCTCTAGAAAGAAAAATAGTACTTATCATATCTTTCAGCAATTATATTTCTTCTCAGAGGTAAATTAAGATGTTGCTTTTTAGAGTTAGTACTGTTTAATGTTATTCTGATTTTAGTTTCAGCTATTTTACACCTATCAAATTCATAAACGTGGATATCTTGAAGGATGTTGTTTGGTTTCTTTTTGGCTTTGTGGTATCTGGCTCTGTTTATTGTTGCATGGCTTGGTTTCTCTGTTTAGAATTTGATTTCTGATTTCTTTTTTAATCTTTTTTTTTTCTCTGTAGGCACTAGCTGAAAGTGTGATTCATTAAAAACTCTTCGTAAATGGTATTTACCATTCAGTAGTTGTGTTTGGGACTTATGTGAGCTAGAAGCTAAAAAACCCCCCATGATTTGATAAAAGCATGCAAATAAAATAGCAGAAAATTATTTGATTCCTTTCTATTTTGCAGAGAAAAAAGGGTTTTTTGCAAAATTCTGTGGAGAGAATCACTTCACGATAACAATAGTTTGAGATATTGGTCACAGAGGTTTGAATCATATAAAGCGGGGACTCAGGCTCTGTGTCTCCTCATCTAGGTAGCCTTTTCACAGGGCACTTGTGGGGGAGACATGTTATTTTTTCAAGGAGAAATTTCATATTTGACTTCAAAACTCTTTTGGGATGGATGTAAGGATCTCATCCTAACTGTTGCTATTATTCTTGTTGTTGTTGCAGCTCTGTTGTAACTGCTTTCAATAGAATGTTTTGGGTTTTTTTGACAACCAAGAGTTTTGTAAGCAATTTTTACACCAGTTTTGCTTATGATTTACCATGTTAACTACCACCATAAATAATAATATTTGGAATTCACAGATGGAGAAGATGAAAGCACAGAAAAATTAAATGGCTTGCTAAGAGACGAAGAGTGAGTTGATGGCAGAGCCAAGAGAGGCACCTTAGGCTCTTGTTTTAGTGTCAAATTCCTGCCAAGACAATACAGTCCTCAAAAGGAAATACTGTGTTTTGTGAAACTGGTTATTATTTTGAAGATCGTGGCTAACCTGTGATGCTCTTTCTGTCAAATTTTGGAATAACCTGTAGTTCCTTACCAAGACAGCCCTGTTTTGAATCACCTCTGGAGACTGATATATTTCAACCCTAGGGATAAAAATGTTACAGACTTTGGAAATATATGCCAGACATAGGATCACAAAAATGTAGAAGCTGGATCCTGTTTCCAGTCAGAAAGGCTAGATATGGGAAGTCTTTGCTTGTCTGCTCTTGAAAAAGAAAAGTATGTTTTTATTGGAATCCAATGGCCCCTTTACATTTGGTTTAAACTCTTTCCACTATCTGCATGTCAGGTGTAAAATATATTACTTAGATTTCAGGGATTCAACACAGTAAATACTCATGGAAGTGCATAGACAGAGGGCTGCGACTTCCAACCTTTCTCAATATATGAATTGACTTAGAAATGTTCCAGTGGAGGTGCAGATGCTAGCACAGAGAATTTTAGCTTACTGACAAAAGTCTTTCTTTTCATAGTTATTTTTCACAGACACCTTGGATATAGCTCTGTGGCTATTGGTCATCTGCATATGACAGGCTGAAGTCTAAGGCAGGTAATATTTACACCTGGAAGCAATATTTTTTCCAGAACAGGATTTCTTTTTTTACCATGGAGAAATTAAGACCAAAAGAAGGGGGACTAAGATGCAGCTTTTTAGTGGGACTATTGCTAATTAACCATTGCCATGGTTAATCTATTAGTATTCAGCACCCTTACCTCATATCTGAGTATTTTCTTCCTAAAATAACTTTTAGAAAATTTCTCAATAAAAAACGGTAGACATGTAATTCAACCTCAGGCTATTAAACTGTATAATCTTCACTGCAATAGAAGAGAAAACTCATTCTTTCAGCAGGAGGAACAGCAAATGGAGCACAAGAGGCCAGGCCAGGTGACCTTGGTTCTGGTCTGAGGGACTTGGGTTGTCTCTGTGCTAGTCTGGGCTCACGCATCTCCGAGCTGTTACAGCATGTCCTCCCAAGGCCTAAGCTTAGATGGGAACTCCCAATTTCCGTTTAAATCTCCATAGATATCCCAATTTCTAAACTGAAAGACACTATGGGAGACCTCTGCCAGGGTGGTTAGTGTTATAAGTAATGAGAGAAATAATTTTCTGTGGCTTCTTTTGAGTGGTTTGCTTTCTCAAGTACTTACAAGAATTTAGAGTAAACTACAGCTATTCTGCAAACAGTGCTGTCTCAGAGGTGCTGTGTAACTTCAGTGCTATTGCAAATGAACACTCACAGCAATCTCTAAGCTTGTCACAGGGGCAGCCCTGTATTAGGATGACTGCCAAATGAGGGGACAAGGCTGTGGAGACACTGAAAAGCAATGGCAGAAATAGGTACAGAAAAGACTGAGTAGAAAAAGAAATAAAAAGCAACAGCTAGCTGATGAGGTTATTTTCTTTTAAGAAAATACTTAAGAATACTTAAGATTTTTTTTATAAGAAAATATTCCAACATTTAAATTCTTAGACAATTTTTCAAATGTTATTTCTCCATGTTAGTGTAGTTTCTTTAGCTCTGTGTACAATAATAAATAAAATAGTCCAGGCATCATAAATGAATCCCAGCCGTGATTCACAGCATGATTAGTACCTTGAGAATATCTTTGTAGTCAGTGAAGAAAGTGAGGATCCTCCAGAAAGAAATTTAGAGCTAAATGCATGTCTTTCTGGCACAGCTGGCTTTCAGAAGAGCTTCTCTTTCACTGAAAGAAATTGGTCTTCTAAGCTGGGCAACCAAGTGAAGTTCCTGAAATTAGGCTGTATGAATATCTCCCTAACTGATTACAAACATGGTATGTCTACTTCCATTCAGATGCTGCATTCATTGGTTTCTTGGGGCTTCAAAGCACTGGAGAACAGTGAACACCGGTAGCGGACTCGCATTAGTCTGACTCTAGATCTAATATTAAGTAATTGATGCAGATGTCAGAGAAGCACTCTTTGACCAGGAATGAGCACAGATATAGTTCACAGGGTTTTGTTTATTTGTTAACAAACAAACTGCATCATTTTAACAGTTAGAGAGCCTGGTTTGTATAATGCATAATTCAGGATAATGCTAATCGTTCCTATTGCCCTATAGGTCACTCTAAATATGTTGCACTCTTTTTCTGTGACACCATTGTGCGCTTTTGCATGGATAATTATGACCAGACATGTCAGCACACACTTGATCTTTGCACTTGGCATTGATATACTTAAGGTACTACTCTGTTTTTCAAGGATTCCTCTTTCTAAGCCACTAGTAAGGTGGCAGTCTGTGCTCTCTGTGGTTGCACTGAGGACCTGAGACAGGCTGCTTGCTGCTGGTGTCAGCAGTGCCTCCCTATGGGCGTGCATCACCTGGGTTTGGCATAGTAAAAATGTTCCTATCTGTATCTTGTGGGTGCACAGCAGCTGCTTGCTCCTTATCCTTAAATCTCAGAAAATGTGACTGCAGTGCCCACCCCACAGGCAAACCACAGATGAACCACACTTTTCACCTTGTCTGTGACCTTGGAAAATCTCTCCTTCCTCACCATACAGGTACTTTTGCTCTGTGACCTCCTGAATAACTGTCATCTTCTGGGAATTTGTTTGATTCATTAGGTGTGCATGGAAAAAAAAAAAAAGTATGACTGTGAGTTTTCTGGGAGGAGGTGGGTTTGTTTTGGGCAAATCTGTTTTGTTTATTTTTTCCTTGATTGTGTTTCTCGGTGTCTGATGGGGCTGTTAGTTACCTTAGCATGGGCTGTGACCAGAACAGCTGTGCTGCAGATATTTGGCTTTTTACACTGAGCATGTGTGAGTGCAGCTTTAGGGGCTCATTTCTGTACACCTCAGAAAGGTAGTACCTCTCTGTAACCACAAAATCAGTTCCTGCCTGTGCTTTGGCACTGCCGTGCCGTGATTGTGATCCTTCCTCATGCTCTAATGCTCAGCAAACAGTTTATCATTCCCTGTGTCCTGCATCTAACACACCCTGGAATTTTCCATTTCTAGTTATGTCCATTTCTAAGCAAGGTTCAATTCTATTGCTGATGTAAAAGTCAACCCTGCTATTTGGGGAGCGAGTGTGCTTGGCAGTTAGTTGTGCACTTGAATGGGTTTCTGCTTTTTTCTGTTATTCTTTGTCTTTTTTCTTTTTTTAACAAGAATCATTTAAGGATTGTTTTATGTATACTATTGCCAATATTTTCTATAACCATTGAGCAAGAGCAAGTATTTTCCACATGCCTAGAACTGAAGCCATTTTTTTAAGAAATAAAGAGTCACTGGAGTGAAATTTAAGAATATTATCAATGACTTGGAAGCGCATTTAAAAATTCATTTTCAAGGATGGATTAAAGAGAAATCTCTGTGGATATATTCATATTTTCATCAAGCACACTCCCTTGCTGCACTCTTGGTTAACAGTTATTACACTGTCAAGTTGTTATTTTAAGAATCCATTCAGGGATCTTGAGCTCCAGTACAAAACCATATGGTCTATTAACACATGCTTTTATGCTCCTCTACAAACTATGTCTTTATCAGCAAAGCACCTCAAAATCAAATGACTACATGTAGGTGCAAACCACACCATCAATCTTTGAGCATTACTAAAGTTAGTTGGTGATATAGGAGGACGTTTCTTTAGCATGGCTGAACAATTCACTTCTACAACGCCTAAAGTGCTTTGATTTTGAATTTTTTTTCCAGTGGGATAGAAAGAAAATCTTTTGAACTTTTTTACAAAAACAAACTTGTGTATGGTTATGCTCCATTTGGGGACACTACGTCAGCAGCTTAGGACATGGGGCACACAGATTCAAATGCCTGCTCTACTTCATTTAAGGCACGGCTTCTCAGCTTCCCTCATCTCGTTCAGGAAATGGAAGGGTTTTTTTTTTTCTGGTACACTTCACTGACAACAACTTTGCATAGCTCTCCAGTTATATAAGATGCATGTGGCAGCTGTGTGTGCTTCTCTTTATCTCCTGGCTGACAACTAACAGCATTCCTGACAAAGGATCTCTTCAAGCGCAAAATGTTTCTGCAAAAAGTTTTGATTTCTACAAAACATATTTTGCCAAAGTTAGATTGAATCAAAGTTGTTTTGATTAATCTTACTTATCGTTCAAAAGTAATGCTTAGCACCTTACAGAGTCTGCTCCAGGCTTTCTGAGTATCTGTGATTACACATGAATCCCTAGGACAGTTGGGCAAATCTTTTTTTGGAATCTCTGATTTCAAATAGAGGAAGTCCATAAGGTGAATGAGTCCAAATTTTGCTAATTTGGTGTGTGGAAAGTATGGTTCAGTATTTTACTGCACAGCATTTTCCCACCAGGTTGGCTTCGAGCTGCGTAGCTAACACAATTTTTTATGTGTGAATGTTGATGTTTGATTCTATGTTAAAAATTTAGAGAAAAAGACCACAATAATGTGTGTTTTCTGATCTGAGTGGGAAAAAAGTTGTTTTTTCACGTTCCTTCTTTTTCCTTAAATTGGATGGATAATCTAGAATTCATTTTGTGTCATTCATATCCATTGAGTCAGCCAACTAGAGTATTAAGATGTTTAATATGAGAACAATTTTATATACCCATCCATGTGTCCCTTCATTTATCTTGAAGTACACACTTGAAATCCTAATCCTTCAAAAGTTTATGTGTGTGAATAGTCCCACTGAAGTCAACAAGATTTGATCTGTGTACTATTAAGAATATATAGAATTCTTTGCAGAATAGTTGCTGTAGTTGGTGTTGCATAGGGAACATAATTCTTAAGTATTCAGAGAAGAAGAAAAAACTAATGCAATATAGACATTTATGTTAAAATACTTCTGGCTAGACACTTATATTGATATATTTCTAGGGCCTTTGGATGACAGAAGACTATTCCTGTCTGTATTTTCACTGTATTTTCAGAGCAGATACATAGCCAGCCCATTGCAAACCCCTGTGAGTTGTAGCAAACCTTCGTCATGGGTGCTTTTTGTAGAAAGTGAGGAATCAGGGAAGTGACTAGTCTTGTAGCATGGGGAGAAGCATAGGGTGGGGTAGTAGTAGAAGTGGAAAAAAGGGAGAATAAAAATGGCTGGAAATGTCGGGAATGCTGTGGGCTTTCTTCTGGACGTGTCTAAGCATAATAGTACAGCACGTTTCACAACCAGCCAGTGATTACATGCACTAGTTGTAGTCTCTGGGCAGGGATTACTCATTTCATAGATCATTTAGAATTAATTGTAGTCATTCTGCAAAGTCAGTACATACCCTGGATGCAAGATTAGGAGAAACTGTTTTTGTTTCAAAGTCTTCTGATGTTTCTGTTTTCAAGTATTTCATTTTTTAGTTCAGCATCCAGACTGTCCAGTGGTATGCAGTACACTCTCTTGTCTTTTGGAAAATAAAACTTTGTCAAATGAAACTAAATCTTTGACAATCTCATGACAGCGTACACTCATGCCCACCCACTTCATGCTGGAAGGCTAAATGAAGTTCAAGGTTTGTAGGCATCATAAAGACAGACTACTAGAGAAAAGCAATAATATACATTTGAAATATGAGATCCTGTATTCAGACCTCTCAGAAATATTACAGCTATTTAAGTTTGGCGGGGGGAAGGTTACATATACATATCCTCTGTATGATTACAGAGACAGTCTCCTACTCTGCTGGGTATTGAGAAGCATTGACTGTATGTTCCTTGATGAGGGAACAGAAAAAGAGTTGAAATCGTACCAAGCTTGTCAGTCTACTATCTGCTCCTCTCCACATTAAGTGTGGCATGCTCATCCCATGTAGCCACATAGGGGACTAGCACAGCATTATAGTCGTGTTCCTGGGCATTTTGAATAGAGCTAAAACTTGTAAGAACTTTTACAATATGTAGGATGAGTCTAAGACAGGCTTGTAGTATGAGTTTGACCATTTGGGGGAAAATTGTATTGTGCATAGGTCAACTTTGACTAAGTGCTTGGTCCTTTTAAAGATATTTCTGAGTAAGTAAATTCAAATGAGTGAAATATTTTAAATGAAATTATCAGTATTATGATTCAGAATCATTAAATTAGTTTTTGTAATTGTATGTTCATAGTTACGGTATTTCAGTACCCGGGAAAAATCTTTAAAGCATTTCATCAGTTCTTAGTTGAACTAAAGCAGTCCTAAGCTTTCCATTTGCCTCTCAACACTTTTCAGACTTAAGGTAATTTCATATCACATTTAACTGTTCATTAAAAAGTCTAATAGAATTTTGAAGGATCTGATTACAATAATTTTCCATTTCTTTCTGGCATGCTTTGGTCTCATAATTGGAAATACTAATAGATGGATAGTCCTTGAAATCTAGTTTATGCTTCGTAGTTCATGATTTATTAAGTGTGCCAATCAGAATATTTTGATAACATTGGTTAAGTCAAGGCCAGTGGAAAACCACAGAAAAAACTTTGATAGTTACAGAAAATATTATTGAAGTTATACAGAATTTTCTCAGTTTGTGCAATATGTTTGTTTTTTCGCTTGCATCTCTATTGTGTGTTTGAGCAGGCCATCAATTAATCCCATTGTGGCTTAAAACTACATCATTTCAGCCTTTCTTGCAAAATTTAGTTCATCAAACCAGACATGAATACATAGTGGTTAGAGTTGCTGCTTCTCCTAGTATGAGTGTATATAAGGAGCTTTGCAAGAAGTCCATTATCATCTCTATGTTAGAAATGCGAAAACTAAGGCAATGAGAAGTGGAATGACGTATTCAGAGACACCCATCAGGCCAAGGGCAGAACTAGTGCTGGAACGCAGGTCTGCATACCACATCTGTGCTTTAGCACTAGACAAAACTCTCTGTACTTCAGTATGCATTTCTGGCCAGCATTTGGAAGAAGGGAGACCCAAGCACAAGTCCTTATATGACTGTATAAATGATCTTTAGAAAAGTCCTCTTCCCTTGCATATCTTTGCAAAGTCTTTGACAAATAAAGTCATTTCCACTTTTGCACTAGTCTATGAAGAGGCTCCTAGTGGGGAGCAGGCCATACTTACTAAAAAACAGTGCATGCACTGTATTATGCACCAGATTTAAGGGAGGGAGTTTTCCTACCTCCTCTAATTAGATTTAAACTTATTCCACCTTTATCAATACACGTATTGATGAGATTAGCACTCAGAAAGAGAGAAATATGAGTACCTTAATTTCTGTCCCCTGGATTCTCTTTTTCCTCACCTTTGGATATGTGATGGGAAGCAGTCACTATACACACAATCATTTTTGGCCCACTCCTTCTGCACTAAAGAAGATGAATGATGTTCAGGGAACCAGTCACGGATTTTATGATTAATAGTGGTATTTGCAAGATCTTCTTTCCAGACTGTCAAAGTTGAAAATGAAGCAGGGGACTTCAGGGAAGTACAAACAGAAGCAGTCCTATGTGTCTTTTAGTATCTGCAAGGGTATTTCATAGGGAAGTAAAGATCCTTTTTGTCTGCATCCCATCTGGAGCAATAATATGTGTGGGTTGTTGACGGAAGATTTTGAGAAGGCTGCTAGGTGCACAAGGAATGTTGAGCAATTTGAGAATAATGTAAAGTACAAATGGAGATTTCCAACTGTCTAGAGTGCAACCCAGCCTAGCAATTCATGGCAATGGCAAAAGGCAATCCTCAGCCCCAGATTCACATATGCCAAATTGCAAAGCCCGTTTGTAAGTTACTGAAACACGGGAGCACTTGAAAAATTGACCAGATCTTTCCTTGCTACCTATGTACTGATCCAGCTACAACCTTCCTGCTTTTAAAGCAATATTATTGTGTAGTCTGAGGTACTACCTTATGAATAGCATTTGATTCATGTTTTTGCAGTCTCACTGCTCATGCTATTGAAGATACAGAATTTGTTTCTGCTTTGGGTGCCATATTTCCATTATGATGCAATAGCATATATTTCTGTAGGGCTTTTCTATGTTTTCCACTTTCATTTCACCTGGCTTCTTGTACATCAGCATCTTTTTCCATTAGTATGAGTGAGAAAAACTAAAAAGGTTAGAATTGTTTGTGTGTGTGTGTGTGTGAGTGTGTGTGTGTGTGTGTGAGAGAGAGAGAGAGAGAGAATGACTGGGGGAGGATGAGTTATGCTTTACAGGCAGTTAGCAAGGAAAAGGGTTGTCATAACAATCTATACTTACTAGTTTCTGGCTAAATACTGTCCTTATGACTTAACACGGCATTAATATTGCTCATGCTTTGGTATATAATTTTATATGTGATAACTACTAGATGGTCTGGATAAAAATGATAAATATGTTTTGTGGATCATCCTTCTGAATTTTAAAGCAAATTGCATTGAGCTTGTTGGCATTCTTTTTGTGATTCTGCAGGATGAGCTTATGAATTCCAGAAAATCAGGAAATTATAAGCAATACTGGGAAGTTTCAGATTCAAGGTGCTCAGTCCAGTGCTATGATTCTTAAAGTAGCAGTTATCCAGGTAGAAGTATACCTGAGCCACAAACTGTTGGAAGCTGTGAGAAAATCCTGGGGAATGTGCTTTCTCTCTTCTTATATGCTCTACTAATCATCCACTTTTGGCTACTGTCAAAGAACAGGCACTGAGCTAAATGGACCTGTAGCCTGATCCAGTACGGTTGGTCTTACATTCTTGTGAACACATGTCAAGAGCTTGAAGTTTCTGTTTAAATGATTTGAAACATACTGCCCAGAAATGACAAACAGCCCAAGAACTGTGTAAATCACTCAGCAAAAACCTTCCAACAGTCACATTAAGAAACCTGTGATCTGCTCTCACACAGAATTTGTGGGAATTAAAGTGTTATTCAACATAGAAATGATTAATTATAAATTATTCACTTATGCTAAACATGCACGTTCCACTTAGAAAGGAGTGAAACAAATTGTTGAGCTCTTTAAATAGCAATGACATTATGAAGAGAAAAGGTGTTTCTTCTCTTTTACTATAGCTATAAAGCTATAGTAGCTATAAAAGCTATAAAAACCCATTTTGCTTCTTGTTAATAATTGTAATAATTGTACAATGAGTATCAAAAATAGAATAGTGAAAGAGCGAAAACACTAATTACAATTCTCTTAATCATATGCATTATCTAGTAGATGTTCACCAGACTCCTGAAGAATGGAGAGGTAATGTTACCTTCATTTAATCAAGGCAAATATCTTTTCCAAGACCGCACAGCAAGTTAATGTCAGATCTGAAACAATATTGGCTCCTAGTCATGCTCAAACTAAGGTGTTTGACTTCCCTCTACCCCAATGGTGGCAGGACATCATTGTCCCAGCTACAAGGAGCTATTGCATCTTCACTGGAGGAGATTCCAGCATATTTTTCTCACCTTTGGCACTACAGTAACAAATGGGATTTGTTAAACTGAACACAGCAAAGTTCAGTAGGAAACAGTTACTGGCAGGAGATCACAATGTAAGCATATGATTTATAAAAAGCTGAGAAAGTTTATCTCTTTGGATTTACAAAAACATGCTGTCATGAAAACAGATTGCTGCTTTTGTAATTAGCATGGTGCAAAACTTACATGAAGTTAAAGCTGAATTTGTCTTGTGATTATCTATCTGCTTGCAGGCTCCCCTCTCCAAAGCATCTGATCAGCACCCAGGATTTATAAAACAAAATAACAAAAGGTCCTGAGAACAATTGTTCAGAGATATACACTACAGACTTTCACTAGACCCAGTGGAGTAACAAATGTCTCTGCATTCTGCTTTATTGTCATGAATCTTCTGATATCTATTTTCCTTCTCTTCTGGTTGTGGGATACAACTAGTTCATCTGAAATTGCATGCCAAAATGCCGTGTTTAATGGCTTCAGGATAGATTCTTAAATTGTGCTGGCTTTGAAATTTCTCCTTCACATACCCAACATAGGGTGATATGGACAGTATTATTCTTTGTCATCTGATAAATCTCAGAACCTGTATATAAGGATTTTAAAGTTAAAAATACAATTCTACCTAGAGAAATACAATCTTAAAGCTGCCTTTCAAGTTTTCCTACGTAGAAAAAGTACATTTTGTTTTAGGAATCACTTGCTACAGTGTAACAGAGAGGTTGTCTTCCTGGTATCCACAACCTCACCTTTACTTAATAAGACAAAGAAGATTGGGAATTTGCATCTCTAGTTCCAGTAACTTTCCAGCTTCTACAACCATGGGGGCCAGGAATTGCCCAATAAAAGTTAGAAATATAGATGCTATTAAATCCAGTGTTTTGAAAGGTGTAGTTTTTTTCCAATACTCCAGGTGAAATGAGGATGTAACAAAAATAAGAATGTTTAATGGCACAGGAGAACTGAACATTGGCCCTCTGCTCTGCTCCCAAGTTCATGCTATTTCCTTTCCTGAAAATCAGCAGTCCTAAATTCTGATCTGGCTGATATGTCTGATCTGGTTGATATGCCTGGCTGACAAATGAGGTAAGTTCTGCATGCTATATTTTGAAAATCAGACCTCTTTATTCTTTCAGTACTTAGGAAAACTGACTGATATCTTCTTCCTTTGATCACAGCTATGCCCAGGGAAAAGACAAGTCCAGAAGGTTTCCTCTTCTTCCTAAGCCTGAGGCAAGAGCAAATAGTTCTGCTTTGCTAGTAACAGACATTCTGACTGGAGAATGATTTGAGGGCTTCATGTCTTTTTTGCTATTTTATTCACTGATTAAAGAGTTTTAGAATGTGGTTTTATTCTCTTCTGTTATCTAACAGGTGCTGGATAGAATTCAAATTAAAAAAAAGCAAAAATTACTGAAAGCCTTTGGCCAAAATCAGCGCTTAATCAGAACCAGAATCCCTTCTGATTCCTCGACTGCTGATTCATACAGTAGTAAGGGATACTGCCTTCAATTAACTGCAATCATCATTTATATCATATCATTTACAATTGAGTTAACTCATTAGAAATAATGGATTGCAGAATGAACTTCACAGCAGGATAAATATCTCATCTCATGTAAAAATGCAGAGGTGAACTCAAAGCTTTCAGTTCAAGGAGGCAGATGCCAAACATCTTTGTGTGGGTGGAGAAGGCATACACTGCACATGCCCGGCACATACCCATTCATGCTGTCTGTGAAACTTGTTTCTCCAAGAGCAATCAGAGCCCGGTGAGGTCCCAGGGGCCATCTTTTCTCAGCTGCAGCACCTTGTGTGGCTCTGCTCTCCATACTTCCCAATGTCATCTCAGTAAAAGAAATGGCCTGAACTTTTCTGAATCTGTTTATCAAACTGTTTATTTCCTAAACATTATCAGATTTTAAAAGATTTGTTTTGGCAAATAATGACTTTTCCTGTTTTCCTGCTGAGTAAAGTTACACTGGCTCAAATTACTTGTCAAAGATTTACTTTTTAGTAGATGCTAAATATCAAGTCCTTTTTTTCTTCTTTCACTGTGGGTTCAACAAAATCAGCCCACACTGAAGGTTTACACCAGGTCTGCATAGTGCAGTATCATGTTTCTAATTTATTTTCAAAACTTCTTTGAGTAGGTCTCATTAAAGAATAGAGACACTCTGCTTTGGAATCAGTTCCCTGATACAAGCATCCTGGCAGGCAGCATTAAATCCCCCTCCCTGGAGTAAGTCCACCCCATACCTTGCTTCAGCCTCCATCTGGTCTGTTGGCCTGCCTCCTTCCCACTCCCTTCCCGCAGGACATACCTTCCAGGTACAAGGCCTGCAAGCCCGTCTGTGTCTCATATAGGTTTGGTAGGAAGCAAAACCACCAGCTTTGTTAGTTTGACTGACTTCAAATGAAGGTATAGAAGACAGGAAAAAATAATTGCTTTCTCCTAAATTTGAACTATGGCCTCTTTACAGTGCCCTTGTAGAGTCTAAAGAATCTCAGAACTGGGGTAATTACAGCACCAGTTCTTCAAGATTGCTTTGTCCTGGCAGTGTCAATATGAAGGAGACTTGATGGGAATAGCTGCTTCTACCTTGTACAAGACTGCTTCCTGAAAAGCTCTGGCTTCACGCTGTGGTGGAAATACAGAGCTGGCTGCCTGTGCTGCAGCATGTGCTGAGAGTGAGAGAGGCGCTCTGCTGTGGAGGGAGACCTCAGGGAGCAGAGAGGATGGACTCTGTGCAAGAAAAGACCTGAAGTTGTGCTTGCCCTGGTTTTGGCACCTCAGGAGCACATGGGATGGATGGAGGCTTGAGGCCCTCCACACTGCAGGCAAGTGTGGTCTGCAGAGCTGCTTTAAGGGTGAACTGAGGGGAGTCCCTGAGCAAACAGCAAGGGTACTTTTACAGAGCAAGCATTATTTTAGCTTCAGGACCACCCTGCCCAGCACTGTGAGTGTAGTAGGACATTCACTTTTTAAAAGTATTTCCTCTTAATCCTCCTTGCCAAGTGATCCTGATGAACATTATCAACTGAATGGAAGTGAATCAGTTTGGTGGTTCCATATCAGAAATCTTTCATTAACTTAGCCCTTCAAAAACAAAATACATTGTTTAACAATGAATGTGTTTCCTCCCACAGTTTATAATCCTTACCCTGTCTCACTAGCAGATCATTCCCATCTTAACTAAACAGCTGTTTGCTTGGCGTTTGTATTTCAAGGAATAACACTGTAAAACTCTGGCCGCATGATTCCAGAAGTGTTGTGATGGGGTAGATGACAGTGTTTATCAGCTCTAAAAAGTGCTAGAAGCACTAAAGAGACTTGTGAGATTAACACATGCACTATCTCATACTTACTAAGCTAGTTTCAGCTAGGCTGTAGCTAAGAGCCATTTCATGAATTCTTTCCCAGTCTTAGGTTGTGCTGGTGATGATAAGTGAGTGATTAAACCATGGAGATAAGTGCCAGGATGGCTCACTATCCATTAGTGCATCCAGGAAGTACCTCATAGAAGGGAGGATTTCAGCATAGGCGATGCAAGGATATAGGTCATGCAATGGGCAAGCACTGGCTGTGTGGCAACTGCTGAAAATCACAGTCACAGAATGGTTGAGGTTAGAAGGGACCTCTGGAGATCATCTAGTCCAACCCCACACTAACCAACACTGCAGACCACACTTACCTGCAGTGTGGAGGGCCTCAAGCCTCCCTCTATCCCATGTGCTCCTGAGGTGCCAAAAACAGGACAAGCACAACTTTAGGTCTTTTCTTGCACAGAGTCCATCCTCTCTGCTCAAGCAGGGTCATCTAGAGCACCTTGCTGGAACTGTGCTCAGATGACTTTTGAATATCTCCAAAGATGGAAACGCCACAACCTCTTTGGGCAACTTGTTCCAGTGCTCAGTCACCCTCATGGTAAAAAACATTTTTTCGTATGTTCACACAGAACTGTCTGTGTTTCAGTTTGTGCCCATTGCCTCTCATACTGTCGCTGGGCACCACTGAAAAGAGTCTGGCTCCATCCTCTTTGTCCATCCTCCCTTCAGATATTTATACACATTGATAAGATCTCCCTGAGCCTTCTCTTCTTCAAGCTAAAAAAATATCAGCTCTCTCAGCCTTTCCTCATATGACAAATACTCTAGTCCCTTAATCATCTTAGTGGCCCTTTGCTGGACTCACTCCAGTAAATCCATGTCTTTCATAGTGAGGAGTCAAGAACTGAACACAGCACTCCAGATCTGGTCTCACAAGTGCTGAGTAGAGGAGCAGGATCACCTCCCTCGACCTGCTAGCAATGCTTTTCCTAATGCAGTATGTTGTTGGCCGTCTTTGCTGAAAGGACATATTGCTGGCTCATGTCCATATTGCTGTCCACCAGGACCCCCAAGTCCTTTTCTGCAAAGTTGCTTTCCAGCAGGTCGACCCCCAGCATATACTGGTGGATGGGGTTATTCTTCCCCAGGTGCAGGACTTTGCACTTCCCTTTATTGAACTTCATGATGTTACTCTCTGCCCAATTATCCAGCCTGTTGAAGTCCCTCTGAATGGCAGCACAACCATCTGGTGTATCTGCCACTCCTCACATTTTTTTATTGTCAGCAAACTTGCTGAGGGACTCTTTGCCCCACCATCCAGATCCTTAATGAAGAAGTTGAACAGTATTGGACCCAGTATTGACCCCTGGGCTACACCGCTAGTTACCAGCCTCCAACAAAATGCAATGACAAATAAGAGTGAGAGGGCCAGCCTGAGAACCAATAAATTACTTAGCTGAGTCACCTCAGAGCTTAAAGTATTATCAAAGAAATAGCTCCACAAACCGCAGTGCTTCTTTTGAAGTTAGGGCCAGGGGGAGCTGTAGTGCAGTTGCTCTCCCACCATGTTTTAGTGGATGACAATAGTGATGGCCATTGAATTAATTCAGGTATGTGCTGCCTCACTCAGAGCTAGTGATAGGGGAAGGAAGAGGCTATTTTACCCATAACCTCACCTGGGTAAATCATATGGTGTGATCTTGTTTGAACTGCATAAATGCTTTCCTGTGGGAAACCTTGCAGTGATTTTCATTATCCTGGTACATTGTTTCATAGAAGTTCTTGCTCTTTAGGTACAGCATTTATCGTAGGAAACATATCTGTGCTTGGATGCAGTGCCTTTTCATACCTAAATCTGGCTAAGTGCTATTGAGTTTGCTATCCACTCCTAGAAGTATTGGAAGTGCATATTCATTTCCACTTGAGATTGAGAGACATGTCAGGAATTCAGAAACAAGCTTCTCAACTATTATAAACCAATACAGCTCACTTGTTGTCTTTTTGACCATCGGTTCCCAGTTCCAGTATTTACCCAAATGCATCATCAAAATCCCCATTCTCCCTTGTTCCAAAACCATTTATACCAGAGAAGATGGTCATGATATCTTGATTTTTCTTCTTTCTCATAATTATTAGTCATTTCTAATCTATGTAACTGGATAAACATCCAGAGGATGGATCTATAACTGTGTCTCATGTCCAGCTATGACGGTAGAGTGATCGACACTCTTTGGAGTTCCAAACAATAGACCAGGTGGGAAATGAAAAACAGCATAGCTGACTTTTTTTTTCCTGGAAGACAAAGTTAAATTTGTCCAGTTGCAGGAAAAAGAAACAATAGGCAGTGTAATTACATAGAAAGACAACCAAAAAGTGTCTGTGATTAACATTTGTTTCTGTGTGTGCACTTGAGTATAGACTTACCATTTCTGTAACTGCACAGCAACACAAATTAGAGACCAATTCCTTGCCATGTTGTTTTAGATCTACTGTTTTTATAATGGCCACTGCTATTGTCCAATGTTATCCTGAGAAAACTTTGAGTGGTCCGTAGTTCATTAAACTGATAGAATTAGTCAGTATGTTCTGCTGAGATTGTGTATGGTTAGCATGTCAGTTGTCCTTCTTCAATTCAGCATACCTTTCTGAAAAGTCATTTCCTAATCCCCAAGCTATAATCTCATTAGCACTCCCTGATTCTAACCAAATAAATAGAAGTAAAGACTGATTGCCTGGTCAAATCACTGTAGCTCAACTCATAAGCCAAGGATTTCAGTTATTAATTTACCTCAGTGGAGCTATGGTGGTTTACATCAACTGGAAACAGGTCTCGGAAGCTCTTGTTATCTGAGGTCTATATTATATTACACCAGAGTTGACACAAGTACCAGTAGCAGCGGAACACAGCATAGGCTAATTTTATACAGGAAAAGTCAGGTCTGATAATTAAGAGGCACCAAGTTCTGTTTATGTACACAAGCAAGCTCATTAAAATTATCTCGTGGATTTTGGTGCAATACTGCAGGGAAGTATATAGTCCAATTTTGCCTTGGTAAGTGTGAATATCGTCCTCTTGAAAGCAAGAAGTTAATCATGCTAGCAGGAGAATCATGTAATATCCAGCCTCCCTAATGTCTAGACCTCGTGTTTGAATCTCAAGTACACTAAAGTACCTTTGTGCTTCTCTATCCTTGTAGAGCTGTGATAATTCCTGCTTGGCAAGTTACTGGAGGAGTGGGTAGAGGAATCCTCAATTTTTAAATCATTATGGAAAAGGTTGTTCCAAATGCTACAGTGCTACTGTATTCACGATGTAATAAAGTGGTTTCAAAGCTACCCCTTGCAACTGAAGCATAGACTGTGCCTGGGGTTTTCTCATGCACAACTCATCCTTGGGCTCTGGCCTGTCTTCTTGGTGCTGTGGACCCCTCAGACTATTTTAAATTATGCCAAGAGACAAATTTGTAGAGGGCTGTTCTGGGTATTAGTGGAGGGGGGTGCAAACTTGGCTTAAAGCCACCTTTGTGCCCTGCAGCTGGAACTGTACTGAGTGCTTTTGGGCTATAGCCAAGGATCTGGCCCTTTGTTCAGTACTGATATGTAATATGCCTGCCAGACTCAAAAGCAAAAGTGCACTTTTTTTTTGAACTGTATAGTGGGTTTTTGATGAATCCTTTCTTCTTCTTTTTTTTTTTTTTTTCCTTTTTTACTTCAAGGACTGTGATGGGACCACCAAAATCATTTATATTTGTGATCTATTCAGCACTGGAATTTGTGTCACTAGAACAGAATAGCTTTTACATGTGTTTGCCGYGTGATGAAATTGTAGGAAAACAACCAAAGAAAATACATGAAGATCAGGGAGATGAGTTAATTTCTTTTGTAAAGAATACATATTTCAGTATATCTTGGATATGACCCTCATTCATGGCTCCCCCTCTTAGACCACTCTAGCAATGTAAAACAATCCTTATGCAGTTTAAATGCCAGTACAGTTATATCTAGCGTCACCATGAAGTCTTGGTAAATGTTTTCAACTGAGTTGAAAACTGGGACAACCCTGTTTACCCCATGTCCTCTTTAAGTGACGTATTTTCTCCCATCCATCTTACCATCTGAATCTATGTTACCAGTTCCAGTACAATGCTCCATTGTAAGTAGAGGAAATATTTGTGCAAACCAAAAAGAAGTTAAAAGAAAACATCAAAATTTTATCCGCATACCTATCTTTGATAAGGACATTCTAAAACCCACTGGTATACAATGTTTCTGTAACAATTATTTTTTAAATGGAAAGCAGTTAAATGAATATAATCTACCTCTTCCATTTAATGTAATACCATTTCATTTATTAAACAGGCCAGGTTTTTTGTTTTCTTTTTTTTCACATTTATCCTACATTACTACATGTAAGTTGTGATTTTACCATTCACACATTTCAGAATATTACTTTTTAATGTTTAAATATGTCATATAATTTTGACCAGACCAGAGTCCAGAATCCTGTAACAGGTACAGATTTGCACTTTCTGGATACTAGAAGTGTTGAAAAGAGCAGATAATCAATGGTACCAAGTGCTGATATTATATTCTACCTTTTTATTCTAGAATTAGGTAATAAATCTCTCAAAAGTGGGTATTTCCCTTATGTAAAGCTAACTTGAGGCAAACCAACATCTGCATTGAACAGGAGAAAGGTCTCCTCTGAAAGAATGGCAGGAAATGCCTATTAGTCATCAATAGGCTGATGTCTCTTCTCCACCTAATGTTGCATTTCCTCTAGTAACATCTGTGTGTTCTTCATCGCTTTCTCTAGCCCTGCTTCTAAACAGAGATGATGATGGGACTTCTCAAACCTCCTCCAAGAAGAGAGCTCAGAACAGTAAGAGCTAATCACTGTACACGGAGACCATATTTCCTGGAAACTGGTAGGAACTGATTACCCTCTTAGATCACTGTGAGCGAGAAGTAACTCTGCTGCAGCCAAGAGATATATGAGTATGTAACAGAAAGGATAATCGGGTCCTCAGATTATACCCTTGGTCAGTGACTGTGTGTCGAAAGAGGTGAAGGTACAAACTTAAAAGCACAGCCCACTCTACTATACCAGTACGCATTCAGGTGAATGTTATGTGGATTTCTTTTTCCTTCCTTCTCTCCTTCTTTCCTTTCTTCTTTTCTAGTGATGCTGGGACCTCTAATTGCCTATTTTTTAAAGTACAATCTTTTTAGCATCTGCATTTCTACTAGAAATGTTGACTTCCTTTTTTTTTTTTAACTTAGGAAGTATCTGATCTATAAATTAATAAGTCTTTAACCAAACACTGTAAAAGAGGAACAACTGGACAAGCCTTTGCATTTGGCTAGAAACTTTAAGACTCGCTTTGAACAGCTGGACTCTTTACAGTCCTTGTGATGCAGATTAAATGAAAATAATACATGGCAGAAAAACGGCTAAATCATTTGAACTTCACAAGTTATAGCCTAGAGCCATTTCACTACAGCTCATTAGGGAGTTTATGTTTATAATGTAATGCCTTTAAATAGATTTGATTTTTCTAAACAGGGTTTTGTAAATTAGAACTTTCCCAGGGGGCTAACCCAGTGCAAGCTGTTCTAATTGTGGAGCACATCCTGACTGAAGAGGTAGGAGTACAGAAGAAATGGTTTGCTTAAAAATGCAGAGTCCTGTGTATTGTAATTATTTGTGGGTTTAGGAATGTCACAGACATCTGATGTATTAAACATACTCAGCACTCTTGGGAAGCATTCACAGTATTGCCAACTTCACATATTTTGAACCCCAAAGCACCCACACATCCCCTCCCTCAATCTTAAGATTGCTTTAAAATTCATGAGATATACAAAGTCCAAAATTGGGTCTTTGGAAACAGGAGTTGAATTTGATGTGAAATGTCAATATGTCAAGACAGAAGTTATTTCAGCCTTCCCTTCACAAGATCATACTTAACTTCCAAGAGCAGGTCTCAGAAACCTTTGCTCTATGCAAGTTTTGACGTAAACACAGACTTTTCCTAGTGCTACCTTTTAGAATTTCTTCCTTCCTTTCTCCCTTCTTCCCTCCCTCCCTTCCTCTTTCAGTCCTTCCCTCTCTCCCTCTCCCGCCTTTCTTCTCTCACTCTCTCACTCACTCCCAATTTTCCACAAATGCATTTTTGAGAATATTCTTTGTGCATTTTCTTTTTGTTCTCAGTGAACCTGGGATGGACATAGACAGTGCATATACAGGATGTAAATAGATGTATAAAGAGAGTGTACAAAATGATTTACAAATGTATAAACCAAAATATTTTTTAAATCTAAAAAGTCTACCTCATATATACTTCAAGCTATGAACAAAACACAGGTCCAGTCTAGTTGCCCTTAGGTATCAATGAAGGATGAATAATATGCTGTGGTTTAGGGACATATTCACAATACTTGGAGCACATTACGGTATTGCATTGTTTTTGCTGATGTTTACTTTTCCTGGAATGTTTTCTTTTGCAGCATCAGGTGAAGTCATACAGTCATATGTAGTAATATATATGTAGTCATATGTTTTTCTTTGTTGATAACTTCATGTTATTGTTGATTTTAGAAAATACAAAATAACACATAATCCTAATAATAAGTTATTCAAATGCAAAAGACAAAAACAAGAACAGCACAGTACTGCATATCTAGGGAGATCCTGCACCTGGTTCCTTTTCCATAATTAAATATGGGCTTGGTGAGTACTTCCATCCAATAGCCTTCTAGTATTTCAGAAAAGGAGTTCACATACTCAGAGATGCTAATTCACTCTGCAAGGAGATGGCCCACAGAGTGGCCCACAGAGCAGTGGTTCCTCTGCCTCATGAGCAGCAGCATTCCTAAAGGGGTTTCCAGACTCTAGCCACTTTATCCCCAAAGTGCTTTTCTAAGAATGCCTTCTATATAATAGAACAATATATCAAGTAGTTCAGGTTTTTGCTATGCAAGGGAACCTTCATCTGCTGTATCAAAAAAGTGTGAAGATTTAGAAAGGGCAAAACTTGGACTCCTATTGCATTCACCTTTTATACAGCCTCCCAAATCACACCCCTCTTCTGAGACCCATTTCATTCCAGGTGAGGCTTTCAACATCCATGTTCTGCAGAAAGAAACAGGTCCTACCTGAAGTGCATGATACATACACCATTTTAGAGATTCAATCAAAAGGATATATTCATCTGTGAAACCCTCCACAGGCAAAATGCTATGCTGAAGACTTTTTTATTGCATTTGTCAAAGAAGTACAGGGGTCTTCTGTGTCACAGGAGTTTTATTTCTCCTTTCTCTCTTTTTTGCATCCATTGGTCCTCTTAAGAGTATCAATTCTGGTTTTGGAAAGTCAATGGGAAGTCTGCTGGAGCGCAGAATACTGAATACATACGTGGCAACTTACTCTGCGTATCTCACCACTGCCTGAGATGCTGCTGACAAGCCCACGAACCAAGTTAAAGTTAGAAGTATTATACACTATCATTCAAAATTGTTTAGACTTTTTCTTTTGATTCATGCCATTGCTGTATTTTGTACATCCCTCTGACCACTCTTAGCAGCTGTAACAACACTTGTGGTATTACCAGTAATTTGCAACTTATCAAACATGACTGAACCTTGTTCTTTTGTGTAAACGAAACAGAACTCTCTGGTTAGCTTTCTTTATACTTTGGAAATAGTGCAAAGGAAACCAAGTCTATATTTGCATGCCAGACAATGAAACATAACACACAGTGTATACATGCCTTTGACACTGTAATTACTAGCTGTTGTTTAGATTCCATGTATGGTCACTGGCTTTGGCTGTGTTGGAATCAGCTGTATCAACATTTAATCAAAGTCTTATAGATTTTGGTTGTATATTTTTCTAATGTCAAAATGGAAATGCTGAGACTAAAAAATAAGTTCTTGGGGAAGAAAATGCATGCCCACTGCACTGCAAAAATAATGAACCTTTGTGCCATAATGAACAAAGACAATCAGAGGTTTTGTCCGTAATGAAATACAACAGAACAGGCAATTTTCAATTTGATTTACTTCTTCAGGATTTCAGCAACTTTTAATGAATGTTTCTGGAAACTGTACTTACGACTGTATGTTAATGTTGTTTCATTTATCTGGCTTAACTTGCCTAGCTCTTCTTGGACATGAATCCTGCCAGAGGCTGTATATATCCTCTACCATACCTTGGTCTGAACCATATCTGGTCTTTGAAAAAATGTGCTGTTAATGTAAACTTGGTGTCTACTAACTCCAATTGCCATATAGAGTGTTAATAAAAGGCACAGAGCATGAATGGAACCTCATACAACTCTTGCCTGTGCTGCAGCATGATCATAGACAGCACAGCTAATCTCTGAGAGCCAAGTACATAGCAGTGAATCCCCTGAGGATATTCTCTGTGTGGTCTGTGTTCAGTAAGGGAAAAGAACATAATGTGCAGTTAATAGGAACAGTTAAAGTGAAAATCATAGAACAGAATGTGTGTTTCTAGTAGTAAGCCCTTGCTCTATTAGTCTTACAAGCCAGCTCACTTTGAAAAATGTTTGAATAGAATGAAGCAGTGGATATTTTGCCGAATAGAGTCTAGCTAAATTCAAGGTCCCATTGAAATGCTCTTCCTGCTAGGAAATAAGACCTTAAAAGGTCTCAGTTTTCTATTTGATTTTTATATTAGACATTCTTTTTGAATTTAATTTTTCTTTTTTTTCTTTTTTTTTTTCTTTTTTGCTGGTAACCTCTTTTCTAGGACTGGTGAACCAGTGGGATTAGCCAGCTCATCTCAAGAACATGTTGGAAAGAAGAAGGATTCTCAGTTACTATTTGTTTCTTTTTAAGCAAATACTTGTTTAATTTAAATCCAAAAGAGATAAAGTCTTTGTTTCTGAATGTTTCAATACATCCAAACCTATAATAGCGAAATGAGAAAAAAATCTAGTTCCTAGCCATTAAAGAAGTCTTCCGGCATTCACAAGGAAAGGAGAGTATAGAAGTCATGAGACAGCAAAGATGAAAAAAACAAGCTGAACATGTTTAATGGAAAGCTGGGGATGCTAGTAGAAGTGAAATAATGAGTAAACATAAACTGTTCCAGGCCTTCAGGCCATATCAGTGGGAAGTCTTTTATTGCTCACAGTAGAAGTGGTAAATTCTTAACCTGACTTTCCCCTTGAATATGCTGCAAAAAGGCTTGGTCATATTTCTGCTTTAGAAAGAAAAAAGACGTGAAGCCAAGCAAGGTGAGGGAGGTGAGGGAGGGAAAGAGAAAAGGAAAGGGAAAGGGAAAGGGAAAGGGAAACAGAAAGGGAAACAGAAAGGGAAACAGAAAGGGAAATGGAAAGGGAAAGGAGGGCAGGGCAGGACAGAGAGAAGAGAAAGGAAGAAAGAAAGAAAGAAAGAAAGAAAGAGAAAAAGAAAGAAAGAAAGAGAAAACAAGGAAAAAAAGAAAGTCAAGCAAGAAGAGAAAGCAAGAAAGTATGAAAGAACAAATGGAAGGGAGGTAGAGAGACAATGAAATTAAGAAATTAAAGAAAATGTAAGAAGGAAAGATGAATGAATGAGAATAAGAAAAAGAAAGAAGGAAAGAGACAAAAGGAGGGAGGGAGAGAAGGAAGGAAGGAAGGAGACAAAAGACAAAGAAGAAAGAAAAAGAAGAAAGTGAGAAAGAAAAAGAGCACAAGAAAAGAATGAATGAAAGAAAAAATGAAAAAAATGGGAATGGGAAGGAAGGAGGGAAGATAGGAAGAGAGAGAAAAGAAAAGAAATTAAGAAAAAGAATGAAAGAATAAAAATGAGAAAAGAAAGAAAGAAGAGAGAAAGAGGAAGAGAAAGAAAGAAAGAAAAAGAGAAAGAAGGGGAGAGAGAGGAAGAAAGAGAGAGAGAAAGGAGGGCAGGAGGGAAGGAAGTAGGGAAGGAAGGAAGGAGGAAAAGAAGGAAGGAGGGAAGGAAGCAAGGAAGCAAAAAAGCAAGGAAGGAAGCAAGCAAGGAAGCAGATCGTGTATTGTCATGTCTGTGCTAAAGATTGTTCTTACCTTCTAAGCAGTCACAAGGAAAAGTTGTCTATTTACTTTTACATCTAGAAAATTTTATGAGTGACAGACTACTCTTTCTTTTTTATGTATTTTGCTCACAAGGATCACAAAAATAGGGTACATCTTGATAATTTCATTCACACAACTAAGAGTAAATTGGTTTATGATTTAGTTGATTATAGTGCTGATAAAAATAATAATGTTCAGTTCATGATTATAGCATTATGATAGTAACTGGACTGAGAATCTGAATGTGCATAAGCATTAGCTGCTAAGTAATACTGAAATGGATTAAATGCTGCCAATCTTGTAGTACTACAAAACTTTTTAAAGCATTTTCAGGAAACTTCATTTATTTCTTTAGTTAAACTTTCAGTGTTTCATTTGGATGTCATTTATCTCAAGAATCATTTAAAAGTCCTTAGAGATTTCAAATTCACTTTTTTTCTGTGTGGAGTTTTAGATTTATCTTCAGTCTGGATGAATTTACAGGTGGAGTTGTGGTGGGGGTCATTGCTGAATGAGATTAATTGCCATGAGAATGTAGGATAAGAAAGTTGGCTGCCACAAAAACATAAAGGGGTTTTGGAGAAAAAAGGAGAAATTTTATCGGTATGAAAACACTACAGTGTGGTTAATGGAGTGGTGACTACTGTCAATGAGATAATGACAGTAAATCCATTCATAAGTGACTAAGCAATACAAGAAAGACAACTTTTGTTTAAGATTGGTGTTAAATGTCAAAAGGGCCTTTGCCTAGCCCTTTTGGAGAGATCCCAGTGTTTTCTCTAGTCTCTGGAGCAGGCTTTAATGTGGCTGATATCAATATAGTAATTCTGTATTTAAACCTTCATGATCGAGAGCAGCATTTGGCCTGATAGCATGTATGAAACAGTAAAAAGTTTAAATAAACAACCACAAAACTCTTCTAAGACATGTCTTTGTGGACAGATTTAATTATACAAACCCAGTCAGGGGAAAAAGGAATCTCAGTAAAACAAGTTTCTTTTTTTTTTTAGCTGAAACATTTTCATGTTTAAACATGGTTAAGTACTCTTTAAACATTTTATTATTGGGGAAGCAACATAAGTAGCAGCTGCTATCATTATTTAGAAAATGATTTCTGTTGTAAAAGCCAATTTTCCAATGCACAAAAGTTCCTAGAAATTCACCTTTTGGACTGTAGTGTTCCATTTTGAGTTCCTGAAAGTCTGGATGCAAATGATTCTGGCATTTTTGTATCTGAGAAATCCATATTAGAGAGGCACTTGTGTTATTTTTTCCCCACTTTAGACTGACCAGCCACTAAAACGGCTGTAAGTTGTTTTTTTGGACTGGAATTATTTCTCACTGAGAAGAATTTCTCACTGTATAGCTCTGTTTTAAAAGTCCCTCTGAGTGGGTTTTAAACGTTCAAAAATTGAAATCTGAGTAGATGGTACAACAGAAAAGACTTTTCCTCTGACCATTAAGGGGCCAGTCAAAAACCTGTTAAAGGAAATGCAACGCTTTTTGGTGGTTTTGATTTTGGTGGGCACTGGCTTAAGATCTGTATGTTCCACACAGAAATAATAAGCAGTCTGTGAGTTCAACAGGGACCTAGGTAATCCTTAGAAAAGCTACAAATTGTTATGTGCTATTGAGGTGCTGGGGAGAAAAGACCATCTCTTCCTGGCTCGAATACTTTTCTCTCCAAAGCAATCAATCCCTGAACCAAAAACATAATGCAAGAAATCCTGAGGTCCTCATTTTCTTCCTAAGTTTTCTATTGATTGTCCTTAGCTGCTTTCTCACCGTAATCCTTGAGTAGCTGAAACAGTTGAAGTTGGAAACCTGTAATGTAAGGTATTTGTTAATGTTCCAACCCATCCCTATAAAGGGTTTTCTTGAAGAAAAATTAATGGCCTGTTGAATGAAGCGGAAGTCCAGGATTTGGAGAAGAGCACCATTTTTGTGTGGGTTCCTTGCATACCGTAATACAGGATGTAGTTAGGGTTGTGTTCTTGTGGGAGGATCAGCCACCCACAGAACTGCCACCTTTTGCCTGAGACCAAGATGTGCTAAAAATAGGTTGAAAGAAGCAACTCCCTGGAACAACTCTGCAGCTGGACTCTGGAGATTTCTCCTACACTGCTCCCATTCCCATATGGCTGTCCAGTGCCCTGTCCACATTTTGGACAATACTGGACAGCCTGAGCTAGGCTGTATTGTACATTGACATGCAAACGTTTATATGCATTGTGACCTCCTCAGTGCCTCCAGCTGGCAGAAATATTCAGAAGTGTTTTGAAACATTTTTGAAATATTTTGAGAGCTTAAGGATACAGTAAAATGCCACTTTTACTCTGAGAGCCACAGGATTACAGCAGCTTCTAACAAGGAACAGGATCTCCAGATGGTGTCTGGACAACTAGTTCCAGATTGCGACACTTGCAGGTTTTTATCTGGAAGGTGGCTGGTGGGGTGTTTCAGTCCAATAGAGCTTCAAAGACAGAGTTTCAAAATAAAATAAGACAATTACATACAAAAATTGTCCGCTAATGCACTCAAACCCTAAAAGTGAGGGAATAACCTGATTATAGTTAACATGCAATTTAATAGTCATATACCTGATTTCAAACTAAATCACCAAGAGCAACTTGCTGCTCTAAATGATTCCCTTGATCTTTTAGACACGTGTATCATATTTAGGGCCAAAAAAGACAGATTCCATGAGTGTCATTGATATGAGTAAAGGAAACAAAAGCTCTACTTAGGCAGCATGCTGTAACTCAAAAAGAGGAAGCAGAAATAGTGAAAATATGTTGGCTTAGGCAGAAATTTAGACTTGTTGCTTTCAATGTTTATTAATATACCATTTATGCTTTATTGCTATATTTTTTCAAAGTGTATACATTACTAATTAATACAGCTGAAATTCTTACACTTGAAAACATATATTGGCCTTACATAAACATACAGAAAGTATCAATTTTCAATACATTTGTGTTGTGAAAAATTAGAAAACCATTGACATGTTGTTAAGTTACCTTGTTGCACAAAAGAAAAACACTATAAAATTTATAAAGAAAAAGTAAACAATATTTATCTATCACTATCCAATCACCTCCAAATTATATTAAAATAGCAACAAAAATATAAAATATTATTATGTATATCCTTCTTTTGTCCTCCCCAAAAGGCTTGGTTGTTCTTTAAGTTAGATGGGTATGTTTGGCATCTGCATATTTATGTATATAAAATAAGAATATAAAGCTTGATTCTCCAAGATGCTGGCAAAAAAGACCCTGGAAAAAGTAATTAAACACATACTTGAGTGGCATGTTTGAAGTAAAGCTATATACTTACATTTAAAAAGTTTTGGCTATACTTTTCAATACTTCAAGCCAAATTACTCAACACTTTGTGCGATCCAGATTTTACTGAGCAAAGCTACATCACACAGATATTTTTTGGATTTTGTTCTGAACTGTCTTTTTTTTCCCCTAGCGTTTGCATTCAAACACCTCTCTGGAATGTGGACAATTTAATTGTTCCAGAACAACATAGCTGTTGGTGGGAAGTCATGTTCTCAAGGGAAGTGTTGATCTGTCGTATAACTGTAGCCAAATTCATACTGGGCTTTGAATATCAGAATAATAGCATTGATCTGGACATTATATTCAACAGGGAAAACAGTGAATGGCATGTGGGGGTAAGCCACCTGTGTTGCTAAGCTCTTGGGGAGCTGAGTTTTGAAATGTCTAGAGCTTTTTCAGTGAGTAACTCTATTTCTCAGTATGCTGCCATAGTTAAACAAGTACCTATGAATGAATGAAGGTACCTAGATCAGACCCATGCCCATTAAAATGGGATGTAGCATTCTGGTTCGATATAGAGATAAATGAGGATTTTTATCTCAAGTCCTACTTAGGTTAAAGAGACACTAAAACAACTTAAAATGTCCTCCACAGTAGAGATATTTTAGGTGATAAAGATCACACAAAGTACTTCAGTCTTTCTGCTACTCATATTCATCTTTGTTTATGCATGCTTCTTCTAAGTGATGATTTGATGATTCACATGACAAGGTGTATAGGCTTTCACACTCATGATGTGTATGCTGGTTGCCAGTAAATTCAGGTGAACATCTATAGCATTTATTAATTAGCAAAGAATTTGGGAAGTTGCTTCTGTGAAACAAAAGGGAAGAACATGTTTCAGGCCTTCCACCTCTGTCTATTACTCCAGTAACTGTTAAAAGTTGAAGACTAAAGCTCCTAGAAAATTCAATGTTAAAGAATTTGTGTGTAGCGGTATTTTTGGTTAGAACTGGAACTGGCTGAAAACTAGACAAAAATCTCTACCAGTACTGAAAAAAAATGTTTGGAAATAATAGAACAGAAGGCTTTACTTCTTTCCCTAAATAAATCAAGAGTAGCTAAAGTGAAATTCATTGATCTGTAGGAGTCACAACTAGCATAAATATGAGGAGAACTAGTTCCTCAAAATGAGAAAGAAAAGTGAATGTAGTGGATCTGGGTTAATCATTGAGTCTAGTATGGAAAATGATATTATCAGTGCCAATAATCATAGAAAAGTATATTTCTCTGAAACATTTGTGAATGATCCATTGAAAAAACTGGCTGTGGAAGGACAGTAAAATACCTGCACATCGAATATTCATAGCTGTGTATGAAGCATCTGTTAGACTTCCATATGGCTGAATGATAGGACAAATCATCAGTGTGAACATATTCAGTAAAATAATAAACCATTTTCTCTCATTTTTGCTGCCTTTATTAATTTATTCTTTTCATTTTCCCTTTTTATTTCCCTCTCAATTCCCTATTGAATTCAATTAGGATTCAAAAGCATGCCAAACTTGCTTTTTTTTTTTCCTTTTTATGAAAAAGTCTGCTGGCCTGGCAGCTCTTCCCAAACTTGCCCTCTTCTGCTGCATTTTGGTTGTGTCTTTCAGCAAATCAAAATGGTTGACATGAAAGGACATCAATCATAACTGTTCCTTGGGATGTATAAAATATGTACATTCCAAGCCTCTTGAACAGTGTTAACCAGCTGTGGTTAATATTTAAACTGCAGATATGTTAAATATATTTTGAATTTTGCAACATTTGCTATTCCAGTCATTAAATGAACTTTGCAGGTGTTCAAATACACTGCTAATCCTGGGGGGTTTACTAAGACTTTTAGCAATATTAAACTGAATCTCTGAAACCCAGGCACACTAAATAAGTTAAAAAAATAAGTCTTGATAACCGAGGTAAGTTATGCTGTAACTGGAATATATGCTGAAGAGGAAAAAATAAAGTGGCTTAAAAAAAGTCTCAGCAGCCTCATTTTAAGTGTAATACCAGATTCAACCACTTCATGTGCCTTCCTATTTCCCTTTCATGAAAACATATTTCTTAAAGAAATACAAATCCCTGAATATGTATTTCTCATCATAATGCTTTGTACTGAAGCTGCTTTTGTTAACACCAATCCCTAATCTTTTCGTTGTCATAAGCTATATGTAATGGAAAAGCAAGGGAGAATAGTGCTGATTCCCATGAAAGGAAATGACAAGGTTTCATTCATCATCAGGAGAATGCCCCAAAATTATTCTCAGTGCTTAAAATACCCTGTACTTGCACAATCTTTTCCCTTATACCTTACCTTTGTAGCCTCTGACCCTAAAAAGAAATTCACAAACACTTGTATGTTTAACAGCGACAGAGAATACCTAACTTGAATCGCACTTATTTGGATAGAGATGATTAATTTTGTAAACTGAGACTTCTCAATAGCACCCAAACCATAAGGGGATGGTTTAGTCATTTTGAAATGCAGCCACTTGTGGTGGGAAAAATACAGGAGCACTGAGCCAGAGACTAAGATGAAAAATACAGAAAAATGAATTTTGGTAAGAATGTTTTTATTACACAGGAGATAAACAGCCAAAGGTGTCTGCTGTTATTTCCCTCAGGTGCAGCAAATTGTGTAGTGTAAGCACTGGTAAGGGAGCAGAGGCTTTAAGTATAATTTCTCTTCTCCCATGGAACTCCTTTTTTCTGGTTTGTTTGGTTAGGTTTGTGCTTCAGGCTCTGTCTGTAAAATGGGAAAAGCGGTGACGAAGCAGGGGAACTGCACCAGGTCTGGAGGGGCCCAGCCATCCAGCTGCTGACGGCAGAAGGTGTCAGGGAGAGCGACAGCAGCCAGGTGGGTGAGAAGTCCCATTTCTTGCCTCGCACCAGGCCAGCCTGGCCAAACAGCCTTTGCCATCTGTAATAGCCAGACTCCTTTTGCCTTGTCCAGGTACACGGCAAGATCTGCCATACAGGGACTATTTGTTCATATTACACGGATTGCTGGGTCTTCATTAGAGCTCTTATGTACCATTGCAGTGCCAATAAATGCTAGAGCATGGAAGAAGGTGGGAGTTTTATGGAGACTAGTGCTTAGGATCACTTCAGGCACAGGTTTGTTCCTGGATGAGAGGGCAGAGCATCACCCAAATAATACTCCTCCTAACTGCAGGATTTTACTCCTTCACATTCGCCTATTCAAGTTCTAACATCGCGTAACTTGTGAAGGCATATAATTTTGTTAAGTTGTTTGAAGGAACAGTTAGAGGACTGACCATGTGGAAAAGCATGGAAATATATCCTTTTAACCAATCCAGTATTAAAGGCATAATTTCATACCCAGAATAGCCCTCATAGATTTTTCTCTTTTTAGTGCAAATAACAGAAACAGTACTACAATAAATTTAGGATTTATAGTTGCTGCTTTAAAGCCAGCCTTTAAGTACCATTTTTGTTTATGGTTTTAATAAGGTCATCTAGTTGAAAAAGAAGTTCAAACTTGTATGCAGTAGCCATGTGACTTGTTTAGTCAATCACAGCACAGGATATTTTAAACTCATTTTACAATGGTGTATCAAAGCTTGTCTCAATAACTATCTGGAGAATATTGAGTTTCATAACTGGTAGGAATTATTCGATATCCTCCTCCCCACAGGAATAACAATTTCAAAATCTTCAAAGACTGATATCTAACTGGAGAAAAGGTATTTAATGTTGTTAAACTGGAAATTGTGTAGAACTAAATAACTCTTTTGATCTACCTGAAAAATGACTTTGTAGACCAGGGAAATAGTTTCCCCAACTGTCAAGTTCTATATGTAATCAGACTTTTCTTTCTCTTTTCATCATTGAATTATTTATTACACAACGACCCAAAAATGTCCTTTTCTGACTGCGGCTCAGGATACCAAGTTGATTGAGTTAATGGGAAAGCTTTTGTTTTTCTTTACAAAACTCGTAAAAAGGCCTTGCCTTTTTTGTTCTCTCATTTGGGACTAGCTTCATGGCAGCCTTATGCATGTTCACAGGATCATGATGGGGAAAAGGAAACTTTCCTCATAATGCTAAGAACCCGTTCAGAGTAAGGAGGCAGAATCTTGCTTTTCAAGGAGGGAGTGGGTCCAAGTTGAGGCAGCTCTGCTGAGGTCAGTGGAGATGGATGGATCCCACCGAAGGGTGATGTGGGCAGCTGGAGATCATGGCAGCAATAATCTGCCATGGACATCCCAATGCTGGTAGATGTCTCCTCTGACAGTGCCAGCCAGGACTGCAAGTTTTGGATATTGAACCCCATGTTGCCATATGTGTAGAAATGACTTCTTTGTGCTCCCCAAAGACCGCAGATAGTGCTGTTTGTAAAAATGAAGGATATCTTCTCTAGCTACCCGTGCATATGCACACTGCCACATGCCAGACTTGAGTAAGTCTGCTCCTTTGCCAACTTTCTTGGTGCTTAGTAACTAAAAAATCCTGCCTGCTGAATTCAGCTAGCAAAGCATTACATAGTAGTCTGTGTTTCTGAAGCAAAAAAGGCTGCCACAGTAGACAATGCGGTAAAGTTGTAACTAACATTTTCCCCATCCGTGGTGGGGAAATGGAATATTAAAAATTTGAAAAGAATAGCCATCCCTTAACAAATCAGACCCTGAAGCATGATGTAATGCAAAGACCATGGAGGGGGCATTTTAAAATGATGTGTTTGAAATGATGTGTTAATAGTTGGGCCACCCAAAAAACTACTTAAGAGTTATACATACCAATGCAGTCCCTCTCTAGCCCAAACCAATTACCAATGCTGTTTTGGAGTTTGGAGCAAAAACGATCTCACTGAAAACACACCAGTGCATGAACTTTTTTTTTTTAATTCGAGTGAAGATTTTTTATCAATATGAAAGGATGGTAGCCCCCAGAGTAAACACTTATCTGTAAAATAGAGATTGTGTGCTTAATAACATTTAATATTTTGGCATCTCAAACCTCCTGTGCAGATCAGTCTGGGAGGGTGGTGTTTATTTTCTTGCTACATGTGAAAGTTCATTCTCAGTATCAAGTTTGTTTGGTCCACTAACTTTGTTAACCTTTGCATTTACTTCTGTATTTGATGGCCTTTCATGAGCAGCCACTTTAGTAGCTAGGATAGAAACAGTTACATCAGGGTTAAAGGTCATAGCTATTATGGGATTTCGACTTAAAACAGTCACTGCTTTAGGGGGATCACAGTAAGTTTATGATTAATTATTTTCTTTGTGAGAGTTTTTATGAACAAGATTATTATAGTAATATATAAACCATCTGGGCAACCTTTAATTTCTACCTACTTTCTTGATGAAATAATAATCAAGACTTTGTGAAAAATAGCTCCCTACCTAACTAGAATGTACCAGAGCAGCAGTGCTTTCCTCTGCCTCTTCCATGATATTTCAAGGAAGGGTAAGTGGGAAAAATCAACACCAAATGCAAGGACATGTTTAGCAGAACACATTCTTTGCAATTCAATGCAAATTTAAGAGCTTTATAATTTTTTAATGGCATACTTCTAGCCTTTCACATATTTTAAAAACACACTTGCAGATGAAATTCTCTACATGAGCTGATTTTTATCCACCACTCCAGAATGTACTTTAATGAAGTCAAAACACCAAATAACATTTTCAAAAACTAATAAAATTATATTTATATTGTAAGAAATACATTCCCAATCACACAGTTCAGATTCATAGTGCTCAAGAGAAACTGAAATCATTGCTTAGAAACAGTATTTGCTGACTTCACCAGGGTAACAGTTTAATCCTTAAAGTAATCAACTTTCACCCTCTTCTTTGGGTCTTTCGACTTTTAAGTTCTCACTAGTCTTTTTGAGAAAAAACAGTGCTAGGAGACAGCTATTATTCTCCTCCATGGGATAGTCCACTTCATTCAGACAAGTAATATCATCTTCTGTTTACGCTCATCTGAAACAAGTGCACAGGGTCACCCTCTACACTCTGATGTTTTACCAACGCAAAAGGAAAGACTCTGCAGCAGGACACAACAGAGCTCTGAAACCTGAATAACCTGGGAAGCAGACTTTGCATGCCTATTTATTTCTTGCATTTGATCCTCTTGAAAAAAAAAAAAATCCCAATATCGTGTCCTCAAAGCATTTCACATCGGCTGAAGCACTGTAATAGAGAAGTCAGCTTTGGACGGCATTTCCTTTTGTCTGTTTTTAAAAGTCAGGGGCTATATCCTCAGCTGGTGCAAGCTCCATTGACCTCAGCTCATCCTTTGACTTGAGGAGCTGAGCATCATATTTAGTAAGTATTGATTAACGTTTTCAGGATAAAAAATTACTGAAGCAGTTTAGAAGAAAAGAGAAAAAGCACTATTTTTCTTAGAATAGTTCTGACAGAATGGCAACCAAATTATAGGAATAAACCACAATATGTGCACAAAACAAAAGTCCTCCACAATTAAATCACTAGCCATAAATCTACTGTCTGAATAGTAAGGAAGCCAAGAGAGCTACACAAATTACTCTGACTGAGAATCTGAAGCAGTGATTCTTTGTGCAGCCCATGTCTCAGAAAAACCTGCAAAAACTCCACATTATGCCCTGCTGCCTTCCAAAGCCTGACTTTGGATTATATGAACAATATCGATGAAGAGAATTGCTTGATGTTCGATAACTTCCCAGGTTCAAAGGAACTGTAGCACTCCACTATTTTGTAACAAATAAAATTCTTCACCTTCAAGAAAGAAACGTACATTTTGATTTCTTGTGACCTACTCATTGACTGACTTGTCTGCTCTGTTCAGTCTCTGCTGAGTGGTGTGGTCATCCAAAATAAGCAGGAGCTGGCTGCTGGTGCCAGCAGCCTGTAATGAGACCTCTGAAAGCAAGAACGAGAATCACAGTTTGGTTACAAACCCCTAGGCACATGGCTAGCCCTGAAAGATATATTGAGGAGCACGTACTTCAAAACAAAAGCCCTCAGTAATTTAATCACTGGCCCTAAATCTGCTGGCTGCTTGGTAGTTGACTAAAAAGTTTCTAAAATATGTGTCTAGAGGATCATCTTACCAGTCACTCACCCCAGCTACAACCAATAAGCGTTAAAAGAAAGGATTTTAGCTGTATGCTCTCACAATGTCTTACACCTTTCATTTTTACTTATGCTGTACAAAAAGCCTTGAAGATACATATAGAAAGCCTTTCTTTTTATAATCATAAAACCCTGATGGACATTAGTATAGCATTTTTTGGAATATTTGCACCACAGAGGAGCTACTTCAGGTATTTTGTTTTGCTAAAGAATGAATATAACTTCATCCAACTACACAGGTGTCCTTTGCTACCTGACCTAGTATCTCCTCTCTTTAGCTGAAAAACAGATTGCGGAAGCTGGCTATAAGACTGTATTCTGACTCATACATGGGATATGTCTGACAGCACGAGGGATCACTGTGCAGTTCCTAGGACCACACCCACAGAGAAAATCTTTTTTTGCTATAGTCATGTTTGAATTGGGATTGCTGGGTATCACTGCTAAAAATATCTAGTGGGATAGATAGATCCTCACTGATTAAGTGTTCTTGCTCAATTTCTCTTTTTCTTCTAGGGTTTTTTTTTTTTTTTTGCATGTGTTTACAGCAAATAAAGTTTCGAGCAGGACTGCAGCATTAGGAATAGACTATCTGCCCTGAGCGTACTCATCACAGTTTCGGTAAAAACACTCCAAGTGAGCTCCGCTGCCATCGTGCTGTCTGCCAGTCATAGCAAATACCTTCTTTCCCCAGTCAGTTCTTTTTAAGTGTGCTCTGTGGCTGCCAGCACTGTCTCTGCTAAAAGTCCTCCTGGGTGCTGCATGCCAATCTGCCATCTAGATATCACAGCTGAGGGCAGAGAAGTTTTCCTGTGTGATCATTTCTAGCAAAAGCTGTGGCTATCCTTGAGGTGTAGGTAAGAGAAAAAAGAACGAGATTCTTCTCATGGGTACAGATGTTGCTACTGTTTTAATAAATTACCACAGCTTGTCTGAAATCAGTGAAATCTGGCCATTTGCACTAGTTGAAGATTTGCCTTAGAATGAGGTTGCTCCAGGCTGTTTCCTTGTCTGGTTCTAGTCTGACTTAATTAATGGACGAAGCCAGGGAATCCCATCCTTCTCCACTAATACGGGGATCTGCTTGGGATGGAGAGAGAGGATTCCTCCTCCTCCTCAAGAGGTGTTCTTCCTCCCAAGGGAGGTCCTGGGACAGGGGAGGCACAGGGCTGCCTACAGAATGCGAGTCCCCCACCATGTGGGGGGGGACATATGAGGAGTCACATTGCTGTTCTGAACATGTCCTAAAAACATGAAACCACTTGCTGCTTGGTGCAGGAGGTGCATCTTTGCGTTACATGGGACTGGGCACATTGCACGGAATTAAAACACAATCCGTTATTGTGATAGTACACTAATACACATCCAGCAACTGCCTCAGCAGACCTCAGAAACCACAAACGCTCCTCTAAGTGGTACTCTAAATACTGCTGCTCCGTACAGAGTGTGGATGGTTTTTCTCTTCCCACTCCTCCTCAGAGCCTTCCATTGCTCTGCCGTGCACCTCTCAGATCATATCCACCCTCTTGCTCATATCCTGGTTATGAGACACTCTACCTTCTGCACAGCTTATTTTAGAAACCCTGTCACATCCTGCCCACTCTATTTTTTATCTGGTAGAGGAAGACTTGACACTCCAGTTTCTAGTAAAGCAACGGGGGAGACCATTTGTTTCTTACCACTATATTTATTATGTTCAGTCTGCTGAGGGAAGTAGGAGGAATGAACAAAAGTAAGGTTTGCTCCTGTTCCCAAGCAATGTCAACTGCTCCTACTTGGCAGCTGTTAAGCCATCCTCTCTGTTTGGTATTAAAAGATCCTGCCACTTTTCTGCTGTCTTAGAAATTCTGACTCGGACTTTAAAGGTGAAAATGTGTTCCTACCCTGAAGTCAGACACAGTTCTCCTGGTGGCAGCATTAATATGAACCTCAAAGAAACTTTCCTGAATCTAAAATGAGAGCTGCGTTCGGAGGTCTCTCCAGAGGTCAAGCCAGTCACCTCCTAACACAAAGCAGGCCCAGCCACTCTGGATTGTCACTGGAGAAATAGCTTCTCAGGCGGTGTAAATTTGACGGACGTCTGCTGACTTGACTGTGGCAAGTCTGACAATTTACACCAGATGAGGGCCTGCCCTAGATCCTCTAAAGACACAGCCTAAGAGTGTGTCCTAGAAAACCTCAACTGCTGTGAGAGCTCTTCCCTTACTGGGTAACAGTGAGGTAACTTCCTTCCTCCACAGCCGTTTGAAGCCAGCTTAGTAAATCTTTGAGTCCAAATGCATTAAAACCTCATAAATACACTTGGATAGCTCCAGGGGAGGAGAGCCTGAGAGCTGGTAGAAAGAAGCAGTGCATGCTATAGGGGCACTGGGCTGGTAAGCTGCACTTTCCAGACATGAGGAGCCCAGTCCTGCTGCTGTCCCTTCAGTTTGAGCTAAGATTAGTCCCCTGTTATTTTTTGGGGTGCAGTATGAGTCGCAGTGCAATCAGCCCCAGCCTTCCAGCCCCCCTGCAACATGGGTGTGAGCTGCTGCCTTTTTGGCTCAGGTGACCAGAGACTATTCAAGACCTTGCTGGGCTGTGTCCATTCAGAGAACAAACAGATGAGGTGAACCAGGTATTTATGCGGTGGCTTTCTATTCCATTACAGAAAATGGGCAATGCTCTGTTTCTCTACATCCCAGAGAAACTAATAGGAGAAACCAGCTTTCTTGCCCAGAAATTCAGCTCTGGCTTGGCAATAAATGCTGCACCCAAGGGAAATTATTTCTCTTGACTTTGTTCCAAAGAAATGTTCATTGATGCTTCTCTTGCTTTTGGCTTCTGACTTTCTGCACCTTGGAAATATGCACGCATACCCCTAATCAGGTGCAATTTATAGTCAGACCTATGGTTACCATGTAACTTAGCTTCTGATTATTCTTGCCTTTGGACCTGGTGCTTTGGATGGTGACTTCTCATTTTTTTTCAGCTATTGCTCAGTCATTTTATTGCTCCTTCTATTGTACCTGGAAGTAGCTGCACTCAAAGTTTAACTTTAGCAATGTCAGGTTGTCTGCAAATCAGAGATCTTGAAGTGTGACACAGCATGATACTTTTTCTGCTTGGCTAAACTAGGAGAAGAGGTTGGGGTTTCTTTCTTTTCTTTTCTTTTCTTTTCTTTTCTTTTCTTTTCTTTTCTTTTCTTTTCTTTTTTCTTTTTTTCTATTCATAGTAGCTCAATGCAAAGTCACCACAGCCAAAGAATTAAAAAGAATAGGTGAGGAGAAATAAATCTGGACCTTTAAGTACTATGGAGAGGAGATTAATGTTAAAACTGATCTGACAGCATTTTCACAACAAAAATATGAGTCTTATATTTTTCAGTTTTAATCAACATACTTTCCAGGTACTGAGAAATGTCTATTTTAATTCTGCTCCGTTAGTCATTCTTTAATAACTTCTGTTTTGAAAAAGATTTATTTTGTTTCAGATTTTCAAGGTGGCATGTTTGGCTTGCTATGACAAAATGAGATTTATTCCATCACGAATGTGAACATCCTGAACTTCCACTCTGTTTTGATTTCTTGCACTGCCATTTTTCTGTCATAGCAGAAGTGGTTAAAATGACTCTACGGTTGTTTGTCTGACCTTTACAGAAATAATGGTATGCACCATTTCTCTTTTTAAATTGTATGTTTTATTTTAAGTTCTAGGTTTAAGCAAGAATTAATATAGAACCTAGGAAGACATTTGTTTCAAGTCCAGCAAAATCTCTCTCTTCAATCTTTACCCGGTCAGACCATTGTATTCAGGATTGGTTAAAAGGACTCCATGACCTGAGATAGTGTGACCCCAACCCTGAGATAGATGAGATATCTGTGTCATAAGTGTTTGGTGCTCCAGGCAAAAAATCCCAGAGTACACTATGGATTAAATAATAAAATAAATTATCTGTTAGAAAAAGGTAATTAATTCATTGTAAAACTGAAGTCACTTAACATCTTGCAAGAAAGTTGCTCTACTGCACCTTGTGCTGAAAAACCTGCAAATAGAAAGGTAGGCTCAGTTCTTCCAAGGCTGTGTGTTAGGAGATAGTCAAGATATGTTAATTAACATCATACCCAGCAGCCTGATAACTTTATTCTCACTTGGGCTCATATCGCCAGCAGCAACCAGCGGGGAGTGGCAGCTTTCCAAGCACTGACTAGGGGCTACTAAAGTACACGGCAGCAGTGTTAGGCTTCTGTTGCTCAAGAACTAGATTTCATAAAGGTTGCATTCATCCTACTAAACCAGGATTTACAGTCATTTGCCTGTCAAAATCTGTTGCATCTTTCACTTGAATAAACAAACAATAACAAAAGGAAACAAACAAACAGGAAAAACACAACACAACAAAAGGAAAAACACAACAAAAATCAGAGAGAGAGAAATGGTGGAGAAAAAGCGATTCTAAGAATTATTAAGGTCATTCCTTCACCTTAGCCCTGTATTGTGCTCAAAAGAAAAAATTCATCCTGCTGTTGGTGCTATGTCAAAATACACACAAATCTAAAAAAATGAAAGCATGGGGATGACAAGAAGACCTATCAATTAAATCAATACTGGATGTTCACATTAACAAAACTGCCTATTCGGCTATTTCCTCTAGACTTTAGGCTTTTCAGTCCCATTTAGAGGCATGCCTAATGTTTCTCTCATAAGCCGCTTACCACTTTGCCAAACTTCAACCCATTAGGCTGAAATTCTCTGTGCCAGGACTCTGCCTCGGTTGAATTTATTTTGAAAGTTTCAGCTAAAATGGTTTGGTGGTTTGTTTGAACAAGCTTTTTAAAAATAGAACTTAGTCAGGAGGCAGGGTAATGATCCAGCTCTCTGCTCTGACTGATGGCTGAGGCTGACGAACGGTGAGCAGGAGTTGGCAGACGGGTTATGACCGCAGCTCCATAGCATTCCAGCTTTTCCCAGACAGTGCAGTGCTCCACCAGTCCACCCAAACGGGCAGGCTTAAACTTACCATTCAGTTTATACGCCATAAAATACACATCTATACATCTGTATATTTATTTATTTACAGCAAAATGAAATACACTTGAATTCTCCTCTGGAAACAAAGTAACTTTAATATCTAATGGGTAATCTAGAGCAAGGTCTGTTCAGAGGCCTTATAAAAAGCAAAATGTATCTCAGGTTTCTGGATCAGGTAAGCAGGAGAGCTCAGGAAAAATATGCAATTATAGGAGCTCTTAATGTTGAGTCAGAAAGGTTGGAGCAAGAGACTAAAGTGTGTTAGCTTGAACCTCAACAGATGGAGAACTGAGCAAAATAATGAAAATTGTGTAGATATTAATGTAGATTTATATCACATTTTCTTTTATCTTGTTCACATCCTGATTTTATTCCTTTACTGTGTAGATTTACATAAGCACATTTTACAAGCTCAAATATTTGGCAATTATAATTTGGCATTGATAATTACATGTGAAATATAAAATGTACAGAATTGAAAAGAATCTAAAAGATAATGTGAAACTAACCTAAGATTTAGCTTTTATGTTCATTCAAATTAATAGTCTAGTAAAACCTCTGTTTATTCAATGTGAGACTAGAAAATGCACCATGCAGCCTATACCAGTCCATGCTATAGAATCTCAGATATAAACATAAAATAAATAAAATCTGAAAAATCCTTAGCGCACACACATACAAAAAAAAAAACTTTTTTACAGTAGATATGCCATAAAATAAAATAGTATCTTATTATTAAATTGTTATTAAGCATTTACAGATGACTGTTAGGCATATTAATTAAAATCTGTTTTTTCTTATATTATCTTATAATAAGCTTCTTAATGAATTTCATCTATATCTAGCTATACTAGTCAAACATGGCAAATAACATAAACAAGGAATGGAAAGAAATGGTCACCATTTATAAAACTATGACTGAAGCATTTTAGTAAAGTAATTTTGGTTTTCTACTTTAGAAATGCCTGACATTTAACACAACAAATATTAACTAAAAGACTTCTGCTTTGAAAGTTTCAAATATAAAAGCAATATGACTTTAGTTGTTGCAGTTTAACTCCTTAAAAGCAGAGTAACAATGTGATTATTATGGTAGAGCTGATATTTGCAAAGTGAAATCATGACATTTCTCCAGACTTCTTCCCTGTGAATCAATTTTGGATCTTGTATTTACCCAGTATAACCTTTCAGCCCATTAGTTCAGCTGGAAAAGTCTCATAAGAGCTAATTGAATTCCAGCACAGTCTGTAACAGGTGCATTTTATAACATGTCAGATCCCACAGTTAAATGATTAAAGGACAGCTCTCTACTGAGTTTCCAAGTAATAAACACTTATTTTGGATGCAGAAAGCATGGAGAGGTTATATCAGCTGAAATAACCTACAAAACAGCTCTACCTGTGCTTGTACATCTCGGTGGAAAGTGCACAAACCAACCCATTCATTGCTTCCTATTGGTAGGATTTCAGTGAAAAGGAGACCAAAAGCCTCATTTCTAACATGTTACACCCAAAACGTGAAAGAATGGTCTGCTAATCAAATTAGCCTATTGGCAAGGCAAAAGCAACTTACTCAAAGTGTTACACACCTTTGAAACATTATCTCTCTTTGCCTAATGGCTAAACTGCTCTGATCTGTTGTGGGCAAAGCCCTGATCAAGATGTTTTTGACCCTCTTATTTCCACGTCTATTGAGTGTGTTTTATTAAAACAGGTGTAAGTACAAGCACTTTCAGAATGAACTCATCAGACCTCACAATTACAGAGGATAGTTCAATGCAATGTAGAAAAATTAATTAAAAAACACCAATACATTCAGCATGAAATTCTGTTAATTTTTTAAAGAAAGCTTTGTGGGAAAAATTTGAATCTTGCAAAATATAAACAACTGTCTTGACCTATTTTCTTGTTTGTCTGCTTGTTTGAAACGTTGCTCATTTTATGACCAGCTCTGATTTGTCCTTCCTTTACTAACAATGCTGACTCAGCATCCTCATCACACTCTCAGCTCAGGAAAGGTGTTCTCATTTCCCCCATAACCACATTTTGCTTCTCTAGTTTTTCCATTAGTTGCTTTCACCATCTCATTTTGTTGTTACCCTGAGGGGAATAATATATCAGGACTCCTTATTTGCTCCTTTTTGTACCAATGATATGATCCACAAATACATCCATGCTTACATGAACTCCTTCTCTGATGTGAAGTAACTCTATGTCTATATTGTCCTATCAGTTGAAAAACAGGATTTTAGGAAAAGAAGAAGTACATTTGGGCATTCTATGATTTAGGGCTTTGACAACTAACCCTAGTCTAATTACTCTAGTTTTAGATGCCAGTTTCCCACTGTCCAACCCAGTAGCAAATTGCAGAGGGAATATATAGTTATATACACAGACACATATAACCATGCCTCAGCTGCTCCTGACACCTTAATCTAAACTGCCAGTGAACGTGGAGGACACTAGACTGAAATAGAGCAACAGAGTCACAGATACGTCCATCCAGGAAGATATTTTGTGCTACCACAGAGATGTAACCTCTGGCAGAAGGGCAAGGTAGATGGATGAGAGAGGTAACAAATTAACTTGCACAGCAATATTCACCGGACCTTGCTTGTAAACTTGGTGTTGCTGGGAGAAGTCATTGCTCTGTCTTGGATTAACTGTCATCTGTAAACAGATATTACATAATATTTGAGACGCTCTGAAAGGGCAGGTCTCTTAAAGAAAAGCACTTTTACCACAATGATATAAAGTTAATGAACAAATTAAAGGAAGGACACAGGGATAATTTTCAGGATAAACTGAATACTCAGATTGAACTGGGTTCTTGCAGGCTTGCTGAAAGTCCTAGGCATTTTCTTCTAATGCACCTGCCTGTTACATACTGGCTATCTTCAAATCTGTAACACAGTCAGCATTAGCACAGTCACAACCACTGCCACAGTCACTTAACATTTAAATTTTCAGTTTCACACTGCTAACTAGATTCTTATCTTTATAACAGAGGTCAAGTTTTACCAATGTTATTTCTTTGAATTTAGCAGATATCATCTCTAGACTTTATACAAGCACTTGTAGCTTGAGAGAAGGAGTAAGAAACTTCCAGCGTGTGAGCTAGGTATGACCCAGAGTTTGCCACATACAGGCCATAAACACAATACCTACTGTCTCAGAGTATCCAACAGGTTATATGGTTATGTATAACTGGAAGTTAAGAATAAGTTATTAGCTGTGCTGGCTGGGTCCTAGGCGGGAGGATTCCCTCATGTCCCTTGTAGAACGGGATCTGACGTTCACATTGGCCTCCTACAACATTCAGGACAGGCATTTGCACTGGGGAAATGAAGGTAAGACCTAATTAATTTTCGCAGTGTAATGAATTTCTACTAAGGTGTATTGGTATATGGTCCACAAAAGCTGTTTCAAAGTCCTGGTTGTCCTCAGTATGAACAATATTTCTTCATCCTTTGCCCTTATGGTTCCTACCCAGTTTTCTTGTGAGTGCCTACCACTATGCTTCATTGCATATCTGAATAGACCTAACCAAGTCAGTATGTCCAAGGAGTTATAAGGCACAAATAAACACCACATTAATAAAAAAAAGGTATATGCCAGTCATTCCTGAGTAGATCACACCTGCAGAGCTGTTTATTAGTGGGAGAATACTGTCTGCATCATTTTTCACAGCTCCTGATCCTGAAGTATGTCACGAAGCCTCCTTATGTGCCTGGCTTCTGGTGTGAATCATAGCCTGGACTTCCACAGTCTTTCTGATTCGCAATAAAAATCACACATTCTACATAAAAAAATCCTCTCTGCATTGACAGTAGAGTGTACAATGAATTCCTTTGAAGAAAAAGAAAGAATTTTTCATCACTGAATTTTTCAGGTTTTGATGCTGTGGTTTGTATATCAAATAATGAAGGTTATGTTAGGTACTGCCAGAAATTTAAGAACGCCATAATTTTTTTTTTATATACTGGAAAAATCAGCTTCTTATATGAAAGAATGGGAAAACCTATTTTTCTTTGTCAGGCAAGGCAGCCTTTTTTTCTTTATCCTTTTCTCTCCTCCCCCTCCTCCCTGCCCCCAAGGTTCTTCCAGCCAGTTTGCTGTTATCCCTCACACAAAACAGCATCAAAAGCAGTATTCAAAGAAAGGAAGCAGCACAAGATAAATTGCTGAAAATAAAGTCTACTACTGGAAAAATGTGCTTTCAAAGTTTCTACAAGGCTGTAAAGGTTATTTTTCCCCAGTGGTGCTAGACTGTGAGAAAAACAGTATGGACAAACCTGTCTAGAGATTAATCTTTTCCAAACCTATTGCATACAAAGGTATTTTTACATAAATGCCATTCATGATTAGAAAGGTAATCCTTTTAGAACATCTATAAAGCTTATAGTAGTATTTTCTTAATTAAGATTTAAATTAATTTTTTGTTTATACATATATATATTTACAAACTTTAATTTTCTCATTAGCAAGTAGTCCTAATTATACTTATTTCCTTCAAAAAAGATTTTTCCCCCCCCACAGGAATACCAATTCTCCATGAACTTTTTTTTTGTCTTTTGTATGATACAGTATCCTTGAATTTCATTCTGATGTTAATTTATTTCTTTATGAATAATGAAATCACACTGCCACCCTAGCGCTCTTTGTGGCACTCTGTCACTGCTACTAATATATGTCTGGAAGCGTTGTAGTGTTCCAGAAGAATTACATTGTCGTTTAAGGTGGATGGTAATGCAATTTATGTTACAAACACAGTCTGCGGATATTAAGGAACACTAATCTCAGCCTGGTATTTTCAGTAGAGGAAACAGAATTGACAAATGAATTTTAAACAACCATAGTTCATATTTTCTCTTTGAGTTGGAATGTGCTTCTTTTAAAAAAGGACAAGAAGACTGAAAATTAACTTCCTTCTCATGTCAGTTACTGTATCCATATTTTTTTACTTTCTATTATGTGGTTAAATTTAAAAAGTATATATTACTTATTTCTAAGCTTTTGTCGCGGCACTTTGTCTCACAATGTGCTAATTGCACTATCTGGCACGCTGCGTTTGCAGGGCTGGACTCTCTTTGGCCTGCTGCATCTGTGTTTACATATCTTCTGTGATCGGTCAGAGGCCTGAGCTGGGGCCTTTCAGCTCCTTTCAAAACTCGTCCTCAAGGAGTTTAACCAAACCCTGCGTCACTAAGATCAGTCACTCCCAGGAGTCTATCCTGCTCAATTTCTACCTTCCACTGACATTTTGACATAAATAGGCAGGCAGCCGTTCACTAGTCTGGAGATATGAGGTTTGAAAAAAGTGTGAATTCAAATGGTTGTTGATAAATTGCTCTATGAGGCTTTCACTATTAATTTCTGTCAGTAGACAGTAAAATGGCAGTGGCTGCTCAACATTGCTCCAAAAACAACACTTCCTGCTGCAGAGTAGACCACACTACACTGACAGATTGGAATTGGTCTTGCTCAATTGGCTATTGAGTGCTATCTAAAATTATACAGCTGGTGTTGAACAGAGGTATTGTTCTCACTCCACATTACAAAGCTAAGCCCTACATAAATAACAAAGAGGGGATCATGTCCACATATCTGCTCACCAGAGCAGTTGGGCTTTTGCAGCCTGCTTCTGGCAGGATTTTTCTTTTGTGAAAGTATTTCCATACATTTCCTTCTTTGACCCCTCCTGTTGGTTTCAGGTCTAGGAGTGGCTGACACAACCTACAGATCTGATTTTGTACGTGAGATTGACTCAGAAGCTGACAAATGGAGATGGCTGGAAGTGATTTTAGGACACAAGTGCTAAATTCTCTGTTCCATTTTCTGCTGCCTTCGGATTCTCAAAAAGATGCTGTATGATGCAGGGCCTGGTTTATTAGGTTTGTTTGGAAAGCAGTGGACAAACCAAGGCCGTTCCCATAGCTGGTGAATGTAGACATAGATGGCATCCTTCCACCATAGATTTTAAATAGAAAACAAGATAATGCAGATAGAGTTGTGTTACCTTTCTGGCCAAGTTTTATGTAGAGGTAAGAACCAGCTTGCAAGCTGACAAATAGGGATGACTGGCAGTGTTTTTAGAATACATTTTGAAACATGCAAAATGAATGCTGCATAGTCACAATGAGAACTAATTCACTGCATTATTAAAGCAGTGCTTATCATCAAGGTGCTTATTAAATAGACAGCAGTAAAGAAGTTAAGGATCAAAGTACAAGTGATCAAAAGCTCACTTAATAAGTTCAAGAAAGACCATTAGAAAAAATGGCTATATTTATTTGCAATGCTACAGTTTACCTTGGAATCACAAAGGCACTACATGCCCCAGATAACCTACTTGCACATTAACTAGAGTAAGGTGCTGTAATCCTTCAGCAGCGTTTGCAAAAGAGGCCTGAATGTGCTAGATACTGGTAACCGTCAAATGTAGCATTAATAGGTATTCCACATTCACTATGGTTGCCTAAGTCTGCTAATAAGGGCAGAGATGCCTGTGAAGTCCTTGGAGCCAGAATCAGCCCTACCACTCAAGTGCCGTACTGCACCTAGGGAAATCTACCCTGCCAAGGAGTTGTGTATTAGTACAGCATCTCAGCAGGATTAATCCCTTTGATTAACTCAGGAGCAGCAGTATTGTGTAACTTCTTTGTGTATACTCTGCAGTGTCTTTATAGACTTAGACTTACCCACTTGTGAGGTACTGGTTTGAGACTCTCTAGTGCTGTACTGGATGGCATAGATATGCTCCTAATAATTACATGGCTAAGTTAGCATCAAGCATCATTTTCAAGCAATAGGCCATGAACTAGATCATGATCTTGGACACGAGCCCTTCCAGACTATAAAACTGAGTGTTTTATGGAGGTTTGTCCTCGCTAAAATTCCAGCAGTCAGTAGTAGTGTTAGTTATAAAGGAAGCAAGTGACCTTCCCTCTTAGCGTAAGAGCTTAAGATTGCTTTGTGGGAGTGTAAGAGGAAAAAAGAACTTGTGCCAGAGATGGTGAAAGCACAAAGTCAGTCAATTAAACAGGCCCATTCTCAACTCTTTTTTTGTGGAGCAACTGGCTTACCTTCAGCTAACTCTTCACCTTCAGTGAAGGCCACAGCTAGATGATGCAAGTGAAGAAATACAATGACTAGAAATGTTTGTTGGATTAAAGCATTAGATTAATAGTTGCAAAATGGAACTGACATTTACATGACTTCTCTTTAATATCCATGTTTTTTTAACAGAATTTCCCGCAAGGGCTCTTTCATACTGATTCCTGCAGCAGTGCCATTTGGCAATTGCTGTTTAAAAAATGTTGTGACACCATGTGAAAAGCTGCCAATAACATTCTTGGGAGACATAATTTTGTTTCTTTTCCATATACCTCTCCCAACTTGTTTCAGTATTAGAGACAGTTGTATGGAAATAAGACTTATTCTTAAGGGCTATATATTCTTAAACATTTTGTCCCACAATAGAGTCCCTGATTTGGAAAAGCAGAAGCAACTCACATACAAGTAAGATGACTTCACGTGGAAATAGCTATGCTATTGCCTGCATGTACAATTACATAATTTACATATACAATCATGGTTTTCTTACAGCTCAGCTGAGAATATAATTTTTCACATATATCGAATATACAATTACATCTTGGGTGATACAGAATTCTGCCTTTTGAAGTTAATCTTTTCCTGCCGCTTATTGGGTATATAAATTAGCAGAAATATGTTACTGGTGAGAAAAGAGTGTGGTGACTGCTCATATCTTCACAGTTATTTTCTGTAAAAATTATTAAGTGGTTAAAAAATCACATAATAATCATATCCAGGATCAATTAAGTTCTGTGATTTCAGGTGAAAACCAAGCAGTTTTAACTTAGAAATTTTAATAATAATTGCCTTAACTTTATATATGTAGTTACTTTTTTTTTTTTTTTTTTTTTTTAAGGTAAGAAAGATGCAGAAAATACACCAATGAGTTTCCTGTGTTTTAAATCATACAGTAAGCCAATATAAAGCTTTGGGAACTTTAGTTAGAAAATGTTATTTATGTGAAATAGAAATGTCTATGACAGCAGCAACTATTTAAAAAAAAAATAAGGTGACAGCAATGAATTGTGCCTCTTTAAAAGAGATAGTGAATTCATGTCATACTTGCACATATGAGAGCTCCCTGGAAAAGTTGCCAATGCCTAAAAGGTCAGCCCAGCATTTCATAGCATTGCAAAGGCTTTGATGGGATGATGAGAAAGAATCCTGTATCCAGGATGCATAGTTAACATGTAATGTTAGTTTTTTAAGAGAAATCTCCCTTTGCTTCTGGAAAACAGGAAATGTGGAGAAAGCTTTCACTACTAAATTAGTGTTCCCTATTGTGTTACTTAACTGTACTAGCAAGTTGGGGCGATAAAGACCTTCTTGTTACAAATTGACTAGAATATGAATTAGCTATAAGAAAATGAAAGGAGCTTAGAAACCACAAAGAGAGTCAGTCTTGCTGTTTATTCATGTTTCAGAAAGTTAAAGAAGCCATATAGCATTGTAGTTTTTCATGTTAATTGTAGATAAAAGTATGATGTTGCCTTTGGATCTAAGAATTAGAAATAGAACAGATATGTTTACAGATCTTTAAACATCAGGTATGCATGGTATACAAATGTATCCAGCTGATCAACTGAAGCTTGCTACAAACTTTTGCAAGAAAACACAGTGAAAAATTCACATTGTGCTGATCGTGTTGAACTTATTTCTTTAGATCAGAAATGTCAAAAGAAGAGAACAAAGCTGGACTTCTAAACTGCCCATTTAAACTCTAGTGCTGATTGAAATGAGTTCACACCGCCTGTCCAGATCCTTGGTCCTAACTTCAAGCTCCTAGCTTAAAAATTATTGGCTTTAATTAACAACAGAAGTTAAACTTTATGTAATGTAATGTTTTGTCTAAGACAGATAAACATGTGGAGTGTCTTTTTGCCCATGTAACCTCAAAGAGAGTGGGATTTTAGAGCAGTCTGAACTTCTCTACTACCTAACTGTACACAGCAAAGGAAAAGATTTAATGTTCTACAGGCACGCGCACACACGCACACATGTGTGCACACACACATGCACACAACCCTTCTCACTGGCTGTGTTGGCCCTCCATGTGAGGAACAAGCATAGAGGCTGCACCACAGAGTAATGCCACATTTCAGAGATGCTGTTTTCCATTCTCTTTGCTGGATGTTTTGCAGATTTTTGTATGTCCTTGCTAGCTCTCAGGAAGACAGCTATCTTGCTGGCCCTAGAGACTGAGCTCATATTCTGCTTACCATGTAAGCTTTTTTATTCTACCAGGCCATTCAGCCCTCCTGGAGGATGCAGGACCATTCCTCAATTTTGATTATTCCTACTCTTTGTTCTGCAGTACTCTGCATGAGATGGAGTGAGATAAACAGAGCTTCTGTGCTGAAGAACGATCATGTAGGACAAAGAAAAGATCTTTATGTGGCTATCCAACAGATCATGAGTTCTCCATTCAACTTTCTGACTGCTGTGCTTCTCCTAATTCCTTCTGATAAGCAAGTCTACATCACTTTTTCCATCCAGAGACATGTATTCTCCTCCAGGGCACCCTTCTCTGTTGTGAAAGTTACCTGAGACACTGCACTAGGTCAACTCTCACTTTTGGTACAACCCAGACCAAAAGACAATTGTCACAATAGCTGAAAAGTAACTTCTTAACAACCATTTCAGGATTTAATCTCTCCCTGTTAAAAAAATGGATGCAAAAATCATAATTTCTAACAACCTACTGCATCACGCCTAAGCAAAATATCCATGTGCAGCAAAGCGTTTTAGTGTTAATTGTAATACCAAAGCATACGTTTGGTGGGAAGAGGGCTAGGAGCAATACAGCATTTCATTCAGAACTGTCTAACAAGCCAACCCCTCCAGATCCCTCAACCCCCCCCAAGTCCAGGAGTAATTTCAGTCCTTAGTACCAGCCCGGGCTGGATACAAACAAGCAGTCAGAGGCCTTGGATGTTACATACCATTAAAATCCTATTGAGTTTCACACTATTATTGTAGTTGAATGTTAAGTTTCTCCAATGAGATCTTGCAGTGGGTAAGAAAACTGTAAGGCATATTGATATATGTCTCTGTTGCTGCTGCAGTAATCAGGTCAATCCCAATAAATAATTGTTATGTATTTCTCTTAAAAAAAAAAAGTCATTACTTTGGAGTTTCTTCTGATTTTTAGGCTTTTCATCATGATTAATGTATAGACTGGAAGCAAACTACTTAGGTTAACAGTAGTGCTGCTTTCAAGCCTGAGGAGGAGAAAGACAGCTGCCTGTGAACCTACAAAAGTAGCTGAACGACAAATTGTCCTTAAACTATTTCATACACTGCAATCCTAATGAAAATGATAGCTAATTATTGCTGCTTTTTTAGAATGTCTGAATACATTATTTTACATTGTCATTTATATATACATATATATGTACACTCCTTAACTACAAATATAGACAATAGAAAATATTCTCTAAATTTGGTATTTTTTTCACATTCATAAATGAAAATAGTTTAGATAGCTTAGATAAACATTCATAAAAATAGCTGTTCATTATCCAGTTAAATCCTATAGAACTTTGTCATTGTTATATGTCATTGCTCATTATATACCCCAAAATTTTAACTTTGCAGTTTTTAAAACAAAGGCTGAGGATGAAACATGAACCCAGCTGAAGTTTACAGGAATCTAGCTGGGACAAAAATTGCCTCTTATGACTCTAGTTTTCAGCAGCAGCTTTGAAAGTCACTGCAGAACATTGTCCAGTGTGAGCTGCAGTTTTCTGTACAACAGAAAATAGTCAAACAAAACATAAACCAGTCTTGCATCAAGGTATTTTGAACATTGCATTTTCATGTATAAGTATTTGTGTTAAGCCTTACTTTAACCTTCATTCTATTTTTGCACCAAACTGACAAGCACCTTTGCTACTTTTAAGTTCGTAGGATTTTATGAGTCCATTCAGAGGCACAGAGCAAAGGTGAAAGGCTATCTGTCGTTCATAAGGTCCAGGCATGGGGAAAGTTATCCAGTTATCTTCCACATGTAGAAGACAAGCTTCCTCCCCAACAGACCTCCTGGCTGGGAGCTACAGAGCTGCCTGTTCCAATGGAGGTAAATGTGAAGAGCAAAGTAAAGGTTGGTGAGCCTGAGCCCTTGAGCCATTAAAACTGCAACCAGAACACTTGGTGGTGCATTTCATTTCTTTCCTTTTCCTTTCCTTTCCTTTCTCCACAGTTTTCCATTATGTTCTTCCCCTCTTCTCCTCCTCCTCTCTTTCCTTCCGTCATCTGTTCCCCTGAACACAATAGCTGTTTCTGGAAAAATGTGTTTTCAGTACCTAGAGGGAGAGATTTCTGGACTCCCATAGGGAATCTCTGTTACATTGCACAATCTCCTCTAAGAATTTGCCTCTGCATTTTTCAATACCTGATTCTTCTTTCTGTGCTTCCTTTGCTTCTTTTTGATTAGATTTCCTAATATTCCTAAGTCATTCCTGCCAATCACATGGTCGTATTACCCAGTATGCTATATTTCCTGCAGCATTTCCAGTTCCGGGTTTAACCAGTAGTGGACAAGCAGGAATAGGTTTAAAAGCCACAATGTTGGTGAAAAACACAGGAGAATACAAGGTGAATGAACCCTAAGTGAAGCACTCCATTTCTTAAAAAGAGACAAGAAAGTCCAAACATAACTTTCATCTAAAGGCAGCCAACATAAGGATGATGTCACTTACTAATGATAAAACCTCTCCAAAGTACTCCATTGATCTGCAGACATTACAGATGCCAGGTATGAGCCTCCAAGCTTGTTGGTCCTGACTCCCTCTGCTAGCGTTAATTACAACTGAACAGTTTTCTTGACCATTTGCTTACATAAATGTGGGCTGATACCACATAGCTGCTTCATGCAAACCTACTGAGTGATAAATTCCTGTACTTGGATCATTTAAAGACAAAAACTACCTTAATGTATTACCCTCTATTCTTCAGAAATTTTGTCCCCAGGCTAGAAGCACGACAAAAGGATTATCATTTAGTCACACAAAATTTTTTCTTTGGATGTAGAATAACTCTAATCCTACTAGAAGTCTATAGTTGGAGATGACCTATATGGTCAGGAGCGTACGTATAACACCTTAGGAGTGTGAGGACAACATGCAGTTTGTAATTAAGACTTTCCATTGTACTCTGAGAGCTGTTAGTGTGTTGCTTGTAGTAGCTGTATTTCATTACATGTTGCAAATGGATGGAAGCTTCTTGACAAGTCATGATGTCTGTCATAATCAGAATAAACATGCATTTTGTGCATTAGGATTTGGTGAAAAAATATCATGAAAAGGTATTGTGATTTTCCTGTATTTTTAGGCTCAATGAGGACAAAAGAGGTCAGGGAGTGGCCAGGCTCCTGACTCTAATTTCTTTGTTTATCATGTTTTTATATTTGTTATTTATATAAGTGAAACAGGTCTAAAAGTCACTGATATCAGGAAAATGGATAAAAGAAAAAAAAAAAAAGCCCTCTGTCTTAAATGAGCTCTGAACTGAGCTCCTAGAGTTCTTCAGAAATACCTATAGCTTTTAGGTTAATAGTTTTGGGAATACCTTTTCTTGCCTGGGCACATAGTTCATCATGAATTTTGCAAGTAAGGGGAGGTTTCAAACATGTGCATCTACTCCTAGATATATTTGTGTTTTATCGCTATTTGGTGACCAATTCCACTCCAGATTTTTGCAATAATCTCTCTGTTGCAATACTACAAGAATCCTTGCACTTAAATGTCTATCTTCACATGTTTTGATTTATAGGGGAGGTAGATCTCTAACACTGGAGAGGTCTGTATTATACCCATGTCGTTTTTTTGTTTTGTAGTATAACAAACCAAACACACGGAAAGTCAAACAAAAACTCCTTCAGCTCTCCCACAGATCTTTTCCAAACGTATCTCAGGGGAAGGGTTTGAGTTTTCCAGTCCCTCACCCCCTTCCTGTACTGGCTGCTTATGGTCTAACTTTCTTCATTAACTAGGAAAGATGATTAGCTGCTTCTTCAGCTGTTCAGACTTTCCGCAGTGGATACAGTTTAATCTTTCTTCCTCAGTGAAAATACAGAGAATCTGAACAATCATCTGTGTTGTTTTTTGAATATTATTCCCCCATTCCCTTTATCCTGAGTTTTCACAATGGAAGTCCTATTGTCTTCTCTCTGCAATGTCTCTGTATTTCCAGGGCACAGAGGTACAACCCTGCTGAGATAGAAGGCAAAAGTGTGGAAAACACAGGTCTCTTGAAGGTGTCTTGTTCATATTTCAGTGGAAAGGAGAAATGTGTGTTGTTAACTACTAAGCAGGACCTTTGATTCAGTATGGCATGAAGCTCTTCTTTCCAGCCCCATAGTGCACACAGTAAGGACACTGTGTGATGACAAAATCATTTCAGCTTTCAGTTAAAAAATGAGATTTTAACTATTGAAGTTGGTCAGAAATTTTGAAAATATGAGCCTGAAAAGGTTTCAAAAGCCAAGGCAACTGCAAAAAAAAAAAATAAAATAATAAAATAATAATAATAATAACGTGCCTTTTCTAACTTTAGGCATTTAAGCCAATCTCAAGACTTCAGAAAGCTTCAGTATAGTAGTAATATATAGCAGTAATTGTCCAGAATACCTTTCTTGGAGATTTCTTACCCTAATTACATTTCTCAGGGCAGTGTTTCTTTATAATACTTCCCCAGGGCACCTCGCTGAGACTGGCCATGTAAAGCTTTAAAACAGTCATTTTCTGAGTGACAGTTACTTACATATCCATGCACCTGCTCTGTCACTTTTCACTTCCTTTCAGCTGGCGAGCACCTTTCCGACTGTGTGAAGAGTGGGTTAATGTGAGAAAAACAAACTGAAACAGAAAGAGATTAGAATACCCCCCAAAATATATTGCGATAGGGATCTTTTATTTCACTTTTTAAAATGTGCCAGAATTTCCCACACCATTTGGAGTGCTGCTGCAGAATCTGCAGCCTGACTTTTTTTTTCCCAGTCAGAAATTTCAATGTGATTTTTAAATAGAGACATAATCTTTAATCTTCTACCAATGACTATGAATCATCTTTAAAATGATCAGTGAGTTCTTTCTTTTTGGAACAGGTATCAACGGAAAAAACACTTGAGGTTCTCATTTTTCTTTTTAAGTCTACATAATTATAAAATGAAGAAAGGGCTGGGGATCAGAACAGTAAATAACTTAATGTTGCTCTGTTTTGCCCCTGCAAGTTGTCTGTGATGGAGCCTGTCCACTCCCTCTTTTTGAATAACTACCCTAAGAGTCAGGCTGGATGGGGACGTGAGTCTTCACTTAGTTCACTGAAGATTTGAGGCCTACATGACTGAGAGAGAAAAGGAAAAATCTTGGCAGATTGCTAACATATCAAATGTTAATGAATACAGTTCTCTAATTAGAAATGTCTGCAAGAACTGAGTAATAGGATCCTTTGAAAAAGTGACAGTTTTTAATTTCTTTTGTTAGTTGAGTTTATACTTTTCTGACTTAGAGCTTTTATCAAATTGGCATCAGACTTTAGGAATGAGAATAATACTTGCAATACAAATAGAGTTCCTTTTGAAATCACTGGCTAAACTAATATTTTATTGATATTCTGAGTTTCTGGACTTTATTAGGTTAATAGATATAATTCAAGAAGCTTTTTTTTTCCTCCTTGTTTTCTTTTGCTGTTAAAAAAAATCCTAATGAATGTAAGATTGACTGGAATTTGCTAGCTAATTTTCAGAAACATCTTAACTTTTTTTTTTTTTAATTTCAAATGTAATACCTCCCCAGCTGGCAGATTTTGTAATTCATGGCACCAGTTCAAAAAGGTATATTAACTGCCTCTAAACTGTTCAGCATCAAGCATTTACTGGACTTATTTGTGAATTGGCTTAATATTAATTAAAATAACTCTCTTCCTCAGTGTGAAGTTTCAGGAGATGCAGATGTTTTTCTTCCGTGTGCCCACCTTTATTTTATACCAACCCCCAAAACCAGAACAAAATGCTGAAGATCCAGAACAGCACATAAACACTATATGTCCCTTGAAGTCGTATAAAAGAGCCTGAAAGGGATGGTTTCTTTCATTCCTGGCCAGGCAGCGATAGACAAACAGGTAAAAACACAAGGAGAAAAATACCATTTACTCACTGTAGCAGCAGGAAATCAAGCAAAGAAAATAAACAGGGTTTGAATTCTGGGCCTTTAACCTGCTAGTCAGACAGTTTTCCTACAGTTTCATTCTGTGCACATTTGTGTGCTGGTAAATGATGAAGGGGAGGCAGAGGAACTGAAGGCTTGTGGGATCCCTGGGACTCCCACAGCTAGGAGCACAGCTGTACAAACACACGCAAGCTTTGTTAAGGTAGGGTGAGCAACAGGCTGCAACCGCTGAGCCGCTCTGACCTATAAATCCCTTGCAAAAGCTCTGCCTGAGAGAAAGCCAGAAGTTATGTGTAAATGTTTTATCCAGCCAATTGTTACTGGTTCTCTTCCTTATATACATAAAACCTCTAACATCCTCCTGGTTAGATAATTTTGTAAGGAGGTGCCTTAAGCATCCTGCTGAATTGCTGATTACCTGCGGGGGGGGGGGGGAGGAATGGGGAGGGATCAGTGGGTGGATAGAGGAACTAATAACTCAGGAACTCATTCAAATGAATGTGGAGTTTTAAAGGATACATGATATACCACATAACCTGACATAGGACTAACGGCTAAAGGAAGCCTATAAAAAAGAAAATGTGACATCCAGCAGCTTGTTCTGAGGGGAAGGATGATATGAATTGGTTAGATTAGTAACAGGAAGATTAGATTAATTATTCTGAATTGGACTGATACAGTATCTCTCTTCCTTTCCTCCCCCCTCCTTCCTCTGGCAGATCTTTCCTGCGTCCGTCTTCTGTCACTCATTTGCCAATACAATCTCATACAAGGACACAGCATCGTAACTGTGGACTGTCCCGACTGTGTATGGACAAGCCATACCAGAGTGAGGCCCCAGTAACACCTACAGCGCAATTCAGAAAACTATCAGCCCCCTTTATGCAGGAAAGAAGAGAAAAATAGGGATCTTTCTCAGACTCTTTTTTCCCTTTCCAAACATTTCTGAACTCTGTGTGACCTCCTTTACAACTGAATCTAAGCACCTCTAAATGCATAGCAAATTTAGACAGTAGAAAGAAGGATAACACATCACAAACTGAAGGAAGCTAAATGAAGTAATGGGAAGTGAAGCAAGCAAAGCTTATGATGAAAACTGGCCAGTTGAAACCAAGAGAAAGTTAAAATAAAACACATAGATTGGAGTATTAAACACAGTGTGACTTGTGCAATCTGCCCCCCATTCTCTTCCCCTTCACCATCCTTCCTGCCACCTAAAGAGCATTTAAAGTACAGAGGGATAATATCACACCTGGGATTTATGAAACAAGATCAATGAGAGCAATGGGAGTAACGTCACTCCTGTAAATGATCAAAATGCACCAATTACAGGGAGGTGTTAATCCTCATCAGACCTGTTTGCTGCTGTGGCAGTATTTGAAGTAAAGCTGATCTGGAAGTGTTAGGGGACAAGCTATTCTCACAGTATTTGGAGAAGTGGAGGTATTTCCACTGAGCCTTCTCTAGAAGAAGTTTAAAGAGGAAGACAGAAAGGAACTGTGAGGAAGGGGGAAGGGGTCAAACAACATATTTATATATAGGTTCTTTTGTTGTGTGGGAATAGAAAAAAATTAGCAAATGTTGGTGATGAGCCTAAAATTCCCTAGCTAATTTCAGGTGCTTAAAGTACTGGAGATTTTCCTCACTTGGTTTTTGACATCTCTGGACCTCCTCAGCAGTCTGAAATAGCCTGTGCTGTTAAACGTGAAATAAATAACCAGGGTAATATGTAACATTTCTCCTTTCTGGGTGAAGTTAATTAAACTAATTATGCAGTGATTCATAAATACAGATTATGCATAGAACAGGCATTTTGATCATTCAGAGACTGTTTTTGTCTCTCTGGGTTTTAAAGCAGCAGACCCAAAGCCTTGAACTTCTCAGAAGTCAGTTTTGCTTCCCTTGAGCTGGACTGTTTTCTGCTAGAAGATAGAGAAAAGGTAGAGGCACAAGGGGAGATATGGGATGGGGGAGCCTGTGGAGCCACTGCTGCTGCTCCGGGGACTGGAATGTGCCCTGTGACCCTTCCCCGGCCAGCAGCAGCTTCGCTGGACAGTTTCCACCAAGCTCTCGCTTAGGCACAGGTGGCAGCCAGGCTGTGGTTGTTTTGCCACCCTATTCTGTCTCCTGCTATAGGCAAAAGCCTGTGCTGGTGGTTAGTCCTGCAGAGACCAGAGTCCTCTAGAAACATCTCTAGTTACACCTCTAGGAGGTAATGAGATGCTTTATCTTTGGAGGTGCTACTAAAACGTGCCTTCTGGCACTGCTGCAAAGCAAAGGGATTCTTGATTGTTGCCGGTATGACATACAAATTAAAAATAGCAATTTGTATTGATAGGCTTGATATACTGCAGCTTGAATGACAGGGCTACAAAAGGAAAGAGAAGGTACAAAAACAGGGCAACACTTACTTACTAGAGTGACAAGGTTTCTTTACTGCACTACTCTTCTGCAATATTAATCAGTCGGCTGGCACGCAGATGGGCCTGCTTAGCATTGCCATTTGCATCAGGCAAGCAGTAGCCCCAGTGCAAGTGGCAGTGAGCTACCAGGTCAGCCCACCTCACAGACATCTCCCCATGACTAGCAGCAGGTGCCACAAATGAAGTAGTTGATAGCCACATAAGCCCAATAAGACAGACAGGGTTGAGGAACCCTGGAAGATATGGTGTGCTCTATTTTTCCCCCCCCTGTAGAGTGGCCATGATATTCATAAAGCACAGCAAAATGTAATGATAGTGATATAACGTCTGTGTGTTTTGGCAAGTATTCCCACTTCCCTGGAGGACAAATTTGCTGATGTCATATTTAAATCCCAGCTTTTGCACCTTTTTTTTTCAGTCACATGGAAAGTTTCCTTTTCATAAGAATATACAATGGAAATTTGTGTAACATGAAGAGCAGATCATGAGGTTCCAACTTTCTGAGACCCTGATCATACAAGCAATTTTGTTTTATTGAAATACCTTCCTGACTCCAGGCTTTGACCTGTTAGCACTTCAGCGGATGGCAAGCGGGCAATTATAGCCGAACGTCTCTAACAGAACTAGTGAACACTGTACTGCTGATTCCTTTCAAAAAGTGCCAGGGCACAGAAGTCAAGAAAACAATGACATACTGCGAATTTCCAGCATAATCTTTTTATGCTACGTGTAATGTTTTACTGAAGTCTTTGCTTTCTGCTGTACTAACAAAATGAAAAGGTGTAACCTGATGATAACATAAGAACACAGTCTCCTCTCTATAGAGCCAATATAAAATTGTCAGCTGAAATTTCAGTTTCAGGTCTCTAATAATGCTTATACTAACATGACTTCCATTCATCTCTGAAAAGTGTTACCAAATGCTGCCTGACAAAGCCACATTATCTACTGATGAAAATCAGTACTTAATGTTAATCTGAAAAAACAAAGGCCAAATGAAATTGGATTATATTCCTTCCCCATTTACTGTCCTCTCTCTCACTAGAGGTTCAAAAACTATTTATAACACACAATAAATTACAGCTGGTGAGTCTGAAGGTGCTCTATATGTTCAGGCCAGTGAGCTTCCAGAAGATAAATCTGTTTCCTCAGACAGAGACAACAAGGGGTAAAATTTTGGTCCATCAAAAGCAAATGCTTTGAAGAAGGCCCATTGACTTCTCTGGAGCTAGAGTTTCATCCAATATATAGCTACAATTCTGTTTTAAACAATGATCAATGGGGATACAATGGTTTTACTTGTAGCCATTGGATATCATCACAACATAGGGAATAACTTAGTTGCATATTTCATAGTCTTGGTACAGAACCCTTAGTTTGCAGTTTGTGATGTGTAGTTCTTGCCTAGTGGAAAATGCTCTTCCTTTGCTACTCTACCACAATCAACTCAATCAGCTGGCATGCTTCATTCTTCCTAAGCAGTTGAGAGAAGACAGGAAGTCACTTTGTTTATAAAAATGATGAGTTAGACCCCTAGAAATGCTATAAAACAACATATAGTGAGGTGATCACATTAAAAATATGTTAACTTTTTTCCAAGGGTCAAGTTTCATATAAGAAGTGGTGTTTTCCTTGGGGAACTTTAGCTGGACCAAATCACTCAAGCTGTTTGAAGTTCTCCCTGAGATCCATGTGCTTGTCTACACTGTTAATCTCCTGTCTACTTTGATGTTTCACCATGACTAACCCATATGAGTTCCCCAAGCATTTTTTAGATCATTCTGAATTCTAATAAAAGATGAGAATATAAAATGATGCTATCTGCTGGTAGCTTGTTCAGAAAATGTGCTGACAGTATAAGTGAACACAATGTACAGTACTATTTATACACATCTTATCTAATACAGCCTTTTTCCAGCTCAGAGCCAGTGGTAGCTTGTGTAGCTCTCCTGTCTGTTTCCGAGGGTGTTTGTTTGTCCGTACTATTTTATGAATCATTTTCCAGAATATTAAAATAGAAATTCAGAAGATTTCAGTTTAATTATTAAAGGTTATAGACTGCATGTTTTTTTCATCTCAAAATGCATGTCAAATACTGCTTCTGAGTAGGGGAGAAATGGAAGTGATGTACTAATTTTATACCTCTTCTCAGAGACTAACCAGGATCCATTTGGGGAGCATAGTACTGCTTGCTTAGACAGAAGACAGAGACAGTTCTGTCAGAGGTCTCTTTATCAGTTTATCATGTCCATACCTCTATGTGAGATGGGGAAAAGTAGAGAAAAGCAGCAGATGAAGTGTGAGAAGCTTCATTATCCCCTTACTGTGAGATATGAAGGGAGATTACAGTGAAGTCAGTGAGACTCTGCTGATATAATACTGATGATCACTAGTACTAATAGATAAGGGAGAGTGAGATCTCCCAGAACCATGTAAAGAAGCCATGATTGCCTTTTCATAGCTCTGATTCTGTGACAGGTAGATGGCACTGATGCAGCTGAAGGGCAAAACTCTGTTACATGTTTGGTAATTACTCATTTTGCTACCTGCACCGCTGAAAAGAGCACCTCCAACAAAGCTGTTTTTCTGGACTGTGAGAAATGGTGACAGAAGAATATGGAGTCCTTCCTAAAGGTCTGACATGCAGGAAAGTGTTTTGAAAGTTGGTGCATTGACTTAGCAAAATACGAAGATGGCAGTGGACAATACTACTTACCCAGCAACAATTAGCCCAAAATAGTTGAAATGTGTCACTTTAGAATGTAAATATGCTACGTTTGTTTTGTGGAATACAATAGATACTTTCTGAAAAGCTATGCAAATGTTATTCATTATTGTTTATATCATTTTATCACTGAATAACTGCAGTCAACAATCAGAACCTCACTGTTCTGCGTGTATACACTGCAAAGAGATCCCCTGCTCCAGGCTCCAGCTAGCTTATAACCCATAGTTTACAAAAAATATGTGAAGACTCAAATCCAGAGCATCTAACTTATTTCACGTCAAGTAGGAGACTTGCAAAACTGCTCAGCAAGTGAGATACTTCTTCAGCTCATCAGTAGCCTGGTTACTCAGTGCAGATTGCAATAGTCTGACTCCTGCTGTGAACTGCCCTGGTTGCAATGGCTTGCTCTGGCCATTAGAGTTCACCTGAGAGTAAGGACGGTCCCAGCTGCAGATTTCTGCACAGGATTACCTAAATTTACCATTTCATTGTCCAAGTGCTCGTCTCCTTAGGGGGAGAGTCCCTCTTGGTGAGATGAAACAAATTTTAGTGTAGTTAGGCAAAACTGCTGGAGCACAAACAAAAGTCTGGGCTACCTAGCTAGCCCAAATGTAATTTTTTCTGAGCCAAAACTCAGCTGAGCAGACACAAGGAGCAGTGCAAGTCTTTGTCTCCAGAGCTCATTCCAGAAGAGATGGGATAATTGTGTGTTCTTTCTAAAGTGCAGCAAGATGTTTTTATTTTTTCAAATGCAGTGTTTTGACTTATTCAGGAGCATTCAGAACTGTTATATTGTGGCATGCTTACCACAGTGTGCAATTCCTGTTTCATCAGTGGAGGCTAAATAATCCAGTTGTGCTCACTTGCTTTTGATGTGCTCCCTTTCACATACCTGTTTAAACACCTCCTCTATTCTCTCTGATAAAATACAAGACAAGGTGCACAAACTTTTTTACAGATTCAGAATTGAACCTGTGACCCAAGGATCACAGGAAACAAAGTGTTATGGGCAATCCCAATTATTGGCACTGAACTACACGGAGCCCTACAATTTTTCATGTGAAAGAACTAGTTTTCTTGTGTTTTGCTTCCACAATGTATAAGCTTGTGAAAGAGAGACAAATTGCAATCCCTGTAATTTCAGTGAAACATGTTGGAGAGATTTAGCCCAGGACAATCTATAGAACTTTTATTCAGCGCATTTCTGCAGCTCCTTGTGCCTAACCCCCCCCCCCACACACACACATCCTCAGCACTCTCTAAAAAATGTAAGGTTCTTATTACAAAAGATCAAAAGCTTCAATATCTGCACTGTGCTACAGGAAAGCAAGAGAAATCTAGCTCATCATCAGTGTGCCAGATTCTTAAAATAGCAAGGCAGAAGTGCTCAGAGGATGGGAGGAAATAGCTATGCACTGTATTAAGGAGGAACGTACGTGCTGGGCTCTGCAGCTGCCTTGGAGCTCTGCAACATCCATTGGAGTCTGAATGGCAGGACTGGAACCAAGGGTCCATCTAGCCCAGTCTCCACCAGGGACCATAAGAGGTCACAGAGGGAAAAGAAAGAGCAAGGCAAGTGCTGTACTCCCTGCCTCCCCCAGTCTTCAGCTCTTCCAGACTACAACTATTTTCAGTCCAAGAGATTTTCTGAGGATGGTGCAGTTTGTCTTTTTGGAACCCCCAGTGGATCCAAGTGATCTAACACTTACGAAAAAAGTCTGATGTTCTTGTTGCTTGTAGATACAGGGAATATCAGTGTCAATGTTGAGATGATATTGTTTTTAGAAATTCTGCTGGAGTAAAATCAAGCAAAGAAGATCATAGAAAACACAGTTTAAAGGCACCTTTAATCCATTCTCCTATCTTACAGCACCTGTCTCTAATCCAGTGTTCATCCTGACTGACAGGCCCGTCTGTAGTCCTAGATCTACTGAAATATCAGTGGTTTTTGAATCATATTGGGTAAAATAATAAATTTTAGTCATTATCCAAAACTCAAAAATAATTGTGATTTGAAAAAAAGAAAGTTAAAAAAAATGGAACTTTATTTCCCCTATCAGAGAGCAGTAGCACTGGAACATTGTCTAAAATCTGTGCCTGAAATATCTGCAGAAGCTGGGCATTATTTGGATTCATGTCAAAGAATCTGATTCTATAACACCTCATACAAAAAATATTTATAAGACAATGGTACTTGAACACGGATTTACTGGGGGAATGAAGAACTAAGCTGACTAATGGCATTCTCCCATCATATCTGCCTTTCTAGGCCCACACTTAGGTCTGCAATGTGGGTATCTGTCTCCAGTGTTTCAAGGCATCCATCCTCAAAACCTTTTGATATTCAGTCACTTTGATTTTTCATTTTAATTATAGCTGCTTGAAATTTCCCTCAATGGATTACGTGTAAATACAGACCGCTGTGGTCTCAATTTGTGCCTTGGGTCTCCTTGAACCTTTGTAACCCTCTGCTTATTTATTTCATATAGTTAACCTTGATGAATGAGTTTGAGGATTTAAAATGATTTTAATAATTATTTTTACACAGGCTAAACTACAACGGAGATATGTTTTGTAGCATTCTGCTGACAATTTTAGAAAAGAAAAGTATAGTTTCCCCTCTGCAATGAAGAGTCTTGGAAGTTATGGAGACCAATGAATGTAGTCCTACCAGATCAGAACATACTATAATGTTATAAAAATGTCACTTTATTTTTTATCAAGTGTGGCTCTGTCTATTTCTGCTTTCCAACGCTGGCAATTTGATTGCATACAGTGTACTTATAGATACACTCCTTTATTAAACAAATATATTTTTTCTATTCTATTAAATTAAAACTCATTAATATTTGTTCAAATATGTCAGCATAGTGTATGTTTTTAAATTAGACGTGCTCCCAACCCACCTTCCATCCTTCATCATGGTGCTGATAAATGTTTAAAGACAAATATCACTAACAGTTTGACTTTGGTTATGCAAACACTTCAAATGTTTAGATTTTACATTTTATAAAGTGTTTTCCTGCCCAAAATATTGAACCCTTTCATTCTTCCAGTTTGTGGCCATCTCCAGTTACTTTTAAACATATTACATTTCTGAATGAAGCTTAATTTTCTCTGCCATTGTACTATTCTGCTCAAAGCTTAAACTGAGCAAAAGGATCTCTCTACTTTTACCATGCACATTTTACCTCTGACTCTTTTGAACAGTTATGTAGGTATTTTCTGGAAGACTTCCATAATTACAATTTCAAAATACACCAAGAGTGGTAATAAGCTGTCTATAGGCTGTTGAAACACCTCTTAAACTCTTTGAAACCGATACATTTGTGGTTATTCATCTCTATTTATCTGTATGGAAGTAACAATAAGAGGGAAATTCCCATTTAGTGTAAATGGGCTTACCTTATGTCCTTGCGGATACATCCACTTACAGCACAACAGGCTAATGAACGTGGGTGACCTTTGGCTACCCAGAAAGTTGTGGTGGCTGCCTTGTCAAGACAGCTGTTATTTAAAAATAATCAGCAGTGCATATGTACAATCACTACGGCACTTCACAAGGTAAAACAGAGTAGAACAAGATAGGGTTGAGGTGGATAAATATGGGTAAAACGTGCTGCTACCACCACGGAAAGCAGCAATACTTTTCTTCTGAGATATCTGTGTAGTGCCTACCACCTTAGCGCCCAGGTGCCGTGATACCTATGCCGCCAAGGGCAGCAGCCTTGCTGACAGAGCAACTGTGGTGCCAGTGTGCAGAGTTTTTCTGTGTCTGTCACGTCAGAGGACTGCGGCATGGGCAAGCAGGGTTTGGTCACAGAGGCCAAAACTTCCTTAAGTCAAACGCTGCCAAGACTGAAGCTGATGGCAGTGAAAATATGTCTAGCAATCATAACAATGGTAGTTATTTATGTGTATTTCTATAGTCCACACAAACTTTCCATTTATTCAAGAAAAAAACACCTCAATCATATTATATGACCATATTCATCAGGCTTTTTTTTTCTTTTTTTGAAATGGATCATATGCTTCAGATCCAATTGCCAAAAAAATCCATAGGCATACAGCAGAACTGTTGCTGTTATAAATCTCATGTATTTTTTCAACTGTTAAATGTAAGACTTTATGCTTTAGATTTTCATACAGAAAATATACAAGAGCTTTGTGGAAAATGTGTCGGGCATGCAATAAAGTGCACTATGCCAAAAGTATGGTATGTTTCTTCGGATAGTCTTCCTCAGGGATTTTATTTGCATTAGTTCTGGGTTATATTAACATTGCTTTGTTAAAATATTTCCTTTCCCACTGTCACTTGTCCATTTGTAGAAATGCTTCTTATTGGCTAACATTTTTTTTTTATTGTCACCTTTGCTTGAAGGTCCCATTCCAGCTAACATAATAATAGTGTATAGTATCAGGAGATTCATAAACCGTAAGACCACTAATTCTAAGATACTGCAGGCAACTTATATGTATTGCAACATAAAACTGAGTGACATGCAGTATTACAAAGGGTGTCATAGAACTGGGAAACACGTATATCACTTTATTCACTAATTTTCCAGATATGACAAAAATCGTCCTGGGATATGTATATGAAGTATGAAAAATGAGTTTAATGTGTATTCTCAGAAACAAATCCTGGCTCAGTGCAATTGTTTAATTTAACATTCTGAAGACATGATATCATTTTTACCTAACTGTAAAAGAGTGAGCTTTGAAGTTAGACTTCAGAAAATACTGAGTCATTTCCTGATTCAAATATAAATTGACTTCCAAAGTTGTCATTGCCCAAATCAGCTCTGTATGCCACTAATCTGCAAGAGAAATTCTTTATTTTAATAGATGTGCAATACAAACAGATACAGCTATAGGGAAAGAGTATTTATTTTCCATTTTTCAAGATCTTTGACATCAAAGTAAGAAAGGGTTAATACATTCTTGGTCAATTGCCTTGATGCAGGACATATTTCTTTATACTGGCTTAATCACTTGAAGCAACATGAAGAAATTTTTACTTAATAATACTTTGCCTTTTTATAGTACCTTTTGCTTAATGAACACAAAGCACTTTGCACATATAGTGTGTACATATGCAAAGTGTAAAATGCTTTTTAACTACAGCTTAGTATCCTTTTCTCTGTTTTAAGGAAGGAAAAAACAGATATATAAGAGCAGTTTTATAACACCATCTATCCCTGTGGGAGTGTGACCTGCCCAATATGTGCAAAATATCAGCAGAAAACTAAGATGAAAACTTTCCTGCACTATCATATCCACAAAGAACGTGTTTAATGTCAACAGCAGTTCTTAAGAAGAATGTGTTAAGGCTGTGATAGGCTAAGCAAATGTACCTGACTGCAACACTTATTGATAAAATGCTTTTTTGGCTGTGATAACATTATATGCCTCAAGTCTGTCAAGCCTATGATGCTATGTCTAAAGCAAGCAGTTGTTTTATTTCATCAGTATTCATTATTTGGCCTAAAAAATGCAACACTCCCTATTATTGCCAGCCTTCCTCTTTCTTTTTTTCCTTCTCCTTCTTTAACTTTTACTGTTATTTTTCTGAAATAGTCATTGAATTAAATTACAAAGATACTGCCTCAGGCTTAAGAAGTCCCTGAACCCCAAAAGCTGGAGACTGGAGGATTACGTCAGGGAAGAAGCACTACACACTCGTCCTGCCCTTACACCGTTCCCCATGTTTCCTAGGTTGGCCACTGTCAGAAGCAGGATGGACCTTTGGTCTGCCCTCAGATGGCCATTTTTAAGAATTGCTCTGCTACTAAGCTGGCAATATTCTTAATTCATTGTGCCTATCTGTTTGCTTTTTACTGTCTGAAGGTAAATGTATGTGCAATTATTTTCAGAGGACTGTGGACAAGTTCCATGACTCTCATAAAATGAACTGCTTCTGCACTAGCCCCAGTATCTTGAGTCAGATTATGTGAGAGTTTTGGCCTGAATTTAAAAGACTAAGAAGGGGAAAAAAAAAAAACCTTCTTGCTCACACAGCTATGAAGGAAGACTTGAAAATAGGAATCCCCAGGGTTCAAAAAGGAAGTCAAGTCACAAGAATAGCTAACCTTTATTATTATTTTTCCAATTCTTCTGAGTTTCCAGTCAGTCTCATGATTTTGGGGGTCTCATTTTTTGGACTCTTTTTAAATACAGAAAGACTAAAACACTGTCTGGAGCTCTAGATTCGAATTCTCATTGAAGGAGCTAGTATTTGCTCATTTTGGGAGGACCACTGGATCAATGGTTCCAAAACCATAGTGGTTTGTGAGGCCACTGTAAGTACTTTGGTGCTAACTTTCAGGAGCATGTTGGGCAGAGATTTCAATGAAATGCTTGACAATAGATGTGATCAATGTGACATGACAAACTGTGCAGTTTGAGAGCTACCACTTTAGACAACAGACAACAACTGGCAGAAGGATTACAATATTATCCTAAAACAGTGCTACATTCTATGCTATAATCTCTGTTAAGGGTTTGCTCTAACATCTTTCGTCAAACTAAAATCCCTGATTGCTGCTTCTTGTAGTTTGGTGGGTTATGTATAAATAGCATTTTTCCATAGAGATCAGGAACTTACAGCATTGTGCTTTGTCTTATCTCTTAGGATGGTGAAAAGAAAAGGGGAAAAAGGCAGGAAATAAAAAGCCAATTATATGCTGATTTGCTAATGTTATTTTTCAGATTAAATGCCACTTTCTGTTACAAAAACTGCAGCAGTTGAAGCTGTCAGTTTTCTGAATGCTTTCACATGAAGCCCTGTCATAGCAAACAGAACGCTGGATAGTCAGGCTCCTTAGGGGGCCAGCAAAGCTTTGACAGAGGTTTAACAGCCCTTGAAATTATATCCCCAAACCCTGGAAAGCCTGCTGGTTCAGTGGGAAAAGACATAAGCTGAGCAAGTTATAAATAAACTCTTTTATCACAGGCAATGGTGTCTTGGTGACTTCAAAGGCCAAGCTAAGACGACCAATTTCTCTGAAGTTCCATAGACAGTAAGAACTTTATTGTGCTGGACAGGCGAATCTTGGTCCAGAGCTGCAATTTGATAATACTAGACTTTTTTCTTTATTTCCCCCCTCTTGTCCTGTTTTGATATCATCATTTGAATTTCTGGTAAACTGAGATCAGAAAACTTTCAATCTACATTTGATGTCAAATCTAGACTTGTGCATTTAACGCTTTGATTTCCTGTGTAGACTTTCTCTAATCTTGGAGCCAACAGTATAAACATTTTAGATGCAATGAAAAACAAATCTACAATTACATACACAACTACTCACTGTCACTACTTCTTCTGCAGGTGAAAATGAAATGATGTTCCTGGGAGTGCTATAAACTGAGACTTTTTTCATCTGTTCCAATGTAGATCAGTGTTACATATTCTAACAAAGAAAACGAAAGACTGTCAGCATATTTTAACACCATTCTTATGCAAAAAAATTTTTTTTTTGCTTAAGTGAGTTCTGAAAACATGAGATAGTCTTTGAAAATATTCTAGACTTCCTATTTCAAATGTTACCTAACATGTGAGCCAAGCAGGATGAATATTAGAGTTCTTCAGGGTGACAAAGAAAACATCAGAGGGCCCAAAACCACATCACTTTTTGCAAGTCTTAGCTCTATTAACAGTGGATTGCTCATGCTAAAAATATTCCACTGTGGGTATTTGCCTTTTAAAGGCCTAAAGACACATTTGTTTTTTCCTTTCAGAGAAATTCTGCTACTAATCATAAGCAACCTGTTCATGAAACAATACAGTAAGCTGGAAAAAGTCCCTTCACTTTCGAAATGCATATACATTGCCTTGTTTGGGAAGGAACTCATGTGTGGTAACTAGGTGAAGAAGGGAGACAGGACACAGACAGATAAAGTAGGACAAACAGGGCAGCATCAACATTTGAAGTGATTTGCCTTGTGGTTAGTGATGCACATGTGGTTTTGATGTAAGTGTCTAAACAAAATTTGAGTGTCTCATCCTTCTTCCTCCCATCCTCCCCCCAGAACCAAAAGTTCAGCTAATGAACTAAGGTAAAGCCCATCTTTATATCAGTCTATTTCAGAGAAAATCCTATATTTAAATGCATCTGTCACATCTCATTATTGCATTTTGAAAAATTCATTTGTGTAGAGTCTGCAGGCAACTTGTTTTACTTACACTATTCAAACCGGAATGTTGTGTACTTCTCTCTGTATGCAAGGAAAATCATGTCAGACACAGATACACAAAGGAAACACTGAAGCACAGAATATTGTCATTGGCAAAGCCAAGGAAAGAAGTTGACCACCTGCCAATATTTGTGGAGAACCAGCGGAAGGGGCATTACTCCAAAGGACACATGCCTTAAAGTTCAGAGATGCTACAATCTTTCATGTCAGACAAAGACAAAGAAGAAATGTTCCACCTGTTTCATGTGCCAAAGAAGCAGTCTCGATTTTGGTTTTGTTTTGTATCTTGATGGTAGATAAGTATTAAAGGGGCTAGACAGAATCATATTTTCTTTAGCAAATGACCCTATCAGTTGAGAAAAGCGCAGAACAATAAAAGTCTTCCAGCAGAAGGTAGCTCAGTGATAGACTTCCACATTAGGTCAAACACTACACAGTAAGAGCTCTACTTTTTATTTAAAAGATATTCATTACCTGATATCTTCTGTCTGCTCCTGATGCTGAATTTTCTGCATATGGCACCACAAATTGTCACAATGTAAGGACTGCATTAAATTAGGATGTCACAGTCTGATCATGTCAGTGGCATCACAAACTGTGCAAGAGGACTTGTTTAAATATGAAGTTGTTAAATTATTAAAAAGCAACCAATGAATTTAAATAAATCTTTTTTGGAGACACCTTGGAAAGTGCTGATTTTCTGAAAATCTGTTTGCTCCATACTTCTCAAACTGGATTTCTAGAACCACCAGCACCAAATGGCTTCAACTAGGAAAATGGTGTTCAGAGTATATCTCACTAGCAGTAACAGCACATTTCAGTTTTGCATCAGTATGGTAAGATGGTGACAAGTCTACTCGCAATATAAACCAACTGATTACAAAGTTCTGTGCACTAACATTTTGGCAATAGGCTGTTTTTCTTTTGAGTGAAGCTCAAGGATGGAGCAGAAAAGAAATCCATCAAGCATTTCTTCGAACACTTTTTCTCTTCTTGTCCAAAAGACAAAGATATCCCATGACTGTCCTTTTATCATTCCATCACCATCTTGACAGTTCCTGAGCCATGGTGCACCTTTGCTCCTTTCATCACCCTGCTAACTTTGTGTTTTCCTTCAAGATACAGTGACTTATTTTTCCTCACGTCCCCTCAAAGATCACACAAGCCAAAGTCTATTTGGGATCAGTTTATTAAATTTCTCGGCCACATTGCTGTAGATGAGCATAGCTGATCTGTGTGTGACCATGTTCAGGATATGGATTCTACCATGCATCATTCATCATGTGTTCTTGCTGTTGAACATGATATTCCCTGGTTAGACCACAGACATTAAATTATTCAAAGATAGCTCAGTGACAGTCCATAAGAGGTTATTTCATGGAGTCAGTCAACAGATGATCGTATCCTAAACTTGATCACTACACAGTTATAATTAGAATACATTTTGGGAGGTGTTTAAGAGATATTCCTTTTCATTCAAAGATTGTTGTGTTGAATTCCATTTCTGAATTTTGGGCTCTTACTCTGCAGTATACTAAACTCTCCTGATGCTACCCTAATATGTTTTGATGCTTGCTTTCGTCACCAGGGCACTCACTATTTTACAATTATAATACTATTCTATTCTACAATTATAATAGTATTATAACTCATTATTGTACCCTCAGCCTAGCCCTCTGCACTTTCCTTTATCATTCATAACTGACCTGCTTGATATGCATATGCATTTATACAAATATATAAATATATTTTATTTCCAATAAATTAATATTTTCTTCTAAAATATATAGTCTGGCAAAGGCATTTCATTGCTTGGCTAGTGCTACTTAAGTTTATCCTCATGTAATCAATATAAACACAAAACCTGTAATAAAGTATAAAACAAAATACTCCCTGCCTCTCCCCAAAATCTCCTGAGTGACCATCCTAAAGTTTCAGGTTCTCCTTTGGAGGTTATGATCACTCCTGTAGCATTTAAAAAAAAGAGCTTAAGTATAAAGCTGTATTTCTGCTAATTCAAGCCCTTTTGCTGAACTCCTGCTGACTACATCCTGGCACTAAGTATTCAATATATGCTAAGGAAGAAGAAAAAAGAAGTATTATACCTGTAAATTTCAGCTGCCCTCCTTCCAACTTGCCTTTCAGAGAAAATGATATTTCACGTTCTTATCTCTTTTCAATCCAATTTTATATCTTGGCCAATGGCCATATATCAGCACATCACTTAACATTTTCTATGTGTTTGTCTTAAAGGTAGGAAGACAGCATATGGTCTCCTTGATGCCATTAATGCCCTTAATATCTCCTTATATCATCCTGCAAAAATCTAAAAATTTAATCAAATCTTTCTCATTACTAATTAAAAGTCTGTCCTGTAACATTCATGTAAGCAGTTATCTGCAAATATGTGTATGCCTTAGTGTGACATTATTGTAGTCATCACAGCCTCCTATGCCAATGATTGGGTTTCTTACTATCAGATTTATTCTTCTGAGACTTTTGTTTGAAAATCATGAGTTTAGTGTTGAACAGCCAATCTGTATACTGTCATCAAAGATGGTGACAAGCAAACTGACTGAAAATTACTATGAAAGTGCTACAGTGATAGTTTATTAGCTGAGGGTTTTAATAAAAAGTTAAGCAGCAATTTAGTTACTTAACTTGCTGAACTATTTTTGTCCTGCAGACTCTGACTACCACCTTAATCACTGTGTCATTGGGAAAGGTAACAATTTTTATCCACTGTAAATGCACATATTATCTAAAGCAAATTTAAAATTTTAGATTGATATCTGAAGCTAACTGATTTCCATGAGTTTTTGCCATGCTCTTCAGTGAAATTGGTGCTGTGATCCGCAATCTGAATTTGCAGTTAAATCCGGGTCCAGATCTTGAAGATCTTTGCACTGACTTCCATGGACTCTGAATTATGCAGTTGGTTGTAATAGCATTAAGATGGAATGGAAACAGATTTTTCCTTTTATAGGTGCATTTTACCTGTAGGTTTGCCTGTAGGTTGGCTATTATTGAATAAGATCGCACTGTAATGAGTAATCACCTTACAACAAATCACTTTGAAGACTGGCAAAGAATGGAAAGACTACAGAGGAGACTATTGCCAGGTTTCTGATTAAGTGCCCTTATAGTAGTAAATTCTCTCTTCCTTATTTCAACCTTCCTTCAGCACCTTAACTGCCAGTTCTTTGTCACTAAGTTTGATCACAGGGAGAGGGATATTTCCCGAGAGAGGAAGTGCAGAAGTCAAAATAAATGGACGGTAAATTCCAAAGGCAGCACCTGCCCCTGGCTTGTCCTTTGGTAACCACCAACTGCCTGCAGGTTGTGGGCCCTCTCTATTGAGAATGATCCCTGGCCCACACTAACTTCCAGACTAGAGCCTGGGACTTCTTCAGGAGGGCTTGGACCATGGTCTGCTAAGGGCTGTTTGAACAACTTAACAGGACTGTGTACCCGCTAATGTCTGTTCCCAGTGTCCTGTTTACTGGGACAGACATAGTCTCTAGTGCCAAGCACTCTTTGGCAGACTGCACTATAACATGCATCTAACTTGGACCAAAATGGCAGTGCTGTTTTCCTGGGAGTTCCTGCAAGAGAAAGCAGGTATTGATACGTCCCAAAGTGGAAGACTTCACACTGGTACACAGAGATACTACTTCTTCCTTCTGGTCTAGCCAGAATGCATACAGTTTAGCACTGTCATAACCTATTCACAAATCAATACCAAAGAATAGCGTAAGTTTTAAGAGGAGGCCTTCTGGCCTTGGGGAGACCTTCATTGAAGACTATGCCTTGTCTCTAGTCTACTGAGTGACCTTGGGCAAGTCATTTTGCTGCTATGAGCATCAGTTGCTTGTCTTTCAACTAAGTATAATGATGATGTCTACACCAACCCACTTAGAAAGTGCTTACGATTTATTCATAAAAGTGCTACAGGAAACCATGTTATTCATCAGCACTGTCTCATCGTTGCATAAATAAGATTGCATCAAATTTATGCTTATATTATTTTATTGTCTCCTCGGTGCTAGAGAGGTCTGTCAAAACATGGAATAAAATAATAATGCCCTTTTAATATGACACACGAACATACAGAAAGAGGGAAGAAGAAGGATGAAATCCAAAAACTGGGTCAACATGGACATGTAGCAAGATCTGCACACATTTAAATTTTCAGAGTGTGACATGATCACTCATGTGTCCACCCTTGCACCATGCCTCTGTGTTAGGTCAGCAAGTATTATGATTCTTATTTTGCAGTTGGGCAAGTGGAGGAGGAGAAGAGAAGTGATTTGCCAAAGAACACGTGGCAAGTCAGTAATGGAGCATGAAACTTCCTGTTCATAATCCAGTGTTTTCCCCTCCAGCTGTGCCACCTCCACTCGCTTTTCTTCTTGATCCTCCCTGATCCACCCCTTCCTCCAAGCAGCTCTAGCCACACCGGCTGTGATCCTGCACTGCAAGATGTGTAAGAGGTGACAGGGGCCCACAGGACCAAATGCACAATAGAGGCTTTTGCTCCACAGGTTACCAGCAACAGTTGGTTTCCAACCTTTGCTAGCCCTTGGGCAACTGTACTGTGGAATGGATATGCTGGAGGAATCACCACATTTTACTCCCTAGCAGTCTTATTTAGACTGTTTCCCTCTGTTATGAACAGGAAATGGAGTGTCCAGTGTGCAGCATTATCTCACAAGCTGTAGGTTGTCAAAGGCACTAGTTATGCTTTTCCACGGCACATTTTCTGTCTGCCATGTATACCTACAAGGCCTGCATCTTTCACAGGCTTCAATATTTTTATCTTTGCCGTGCAGTAGCTACTGTTATCCTCGTTGTATAGATGGAGGAGGGAGGGATAGAAGAAACAGGCTTTAGGCCCAGAGAGTTTAAACAACGTGTCCAAAGTTACAATGAAAATGTGTGGCAGAACAAAGATCTGAATGCACATCTCCTGAGGCCAAAGCAAGGGCATTAATCATCAGCCTTCTTAATCTTATTCCCCCTTTTGTTTCTTGTTTAATTTTCTTTTGCCTCCTTTCCATTCCTGTTTTCTCTCAATTTTGAGTTTGTTTGGGCCTTCCTGTTTGTCTTTAGAGGGTGACTTCATTACTAGGGATGTTCTTCAGATGCTTCAGTGCACACTTTTTCCCCCCAGTTTTTGCATAATCATTTTGTCCCTTTGGTCATTCAGAAGATCCAGTGCATTTATCTGGAAAGGGCTGTGGGCTGCCAAGGAGGAGGGCTGGTCGGGGTCCCGGTGCTCTCCGACACGCGTGCAAGCCTGCTTCAAGGAACACTCTGTTTCTCAGGCAATTCCTTTGATGTTTGACAATATATTTTATTCAGGGGGTCACATTTCACCTCTAATATATTTAACTTTTGTCTGTGGTTCAAGAATCGCCATTAGAGTTGTTGCTTTTTTAATGTTTTGGTCTTGGAGACCTAACAAATCTGCAGCCAATAAAAACTCATTGTTTCTGTTATGTGCCCAAAAAATATCATCATGTAACTAACAAATATCATATTTTGGTTACGATATCAGATGGGCAGAGCTTGTTACCTCCCAGCAGATTAACCTTTGAACTGTACCGATTCATTATCTGTACACATCAGTCACCAGATTTCAGTAAAATTTATTGCAGTTAAGTATTGCAGTGCTGTGGAGGCTGAATAGGATTCTCCGTTATCAGTACCATTAATGGCTTTCTGAACTGTTGCCAGTTCATTCACCCCACCCAGCTTTCAATAATAAAATAATTTTGACAGAGGGCCCATGTTTCAACATTTTTAATAAAAACAAAATAAAAAAAACGTCAGTAACAGAGCAGTAAAGTTTTCCCTCTCTTTCCTCTTTGCCAAAACTAACAGAAAGGAAAATGTCAGCCTGGCTTGGCTCCAAAAATGGAGGAAATTGAATGGTCTTAGTTCTTATTCTTTGACTAGTAGCATTGTGTACATAGAAGACTTGACTCTTGGGCTCATTTTGACGGATCTGAAACACAGATAAGAATGTAGAAGACTAGATTCTGTAATTTATAGCCAATGATTCTGTTTAAGATCTTTCAGTACCACATAACAAATCAATGTGATTTAGAAAATAACATGGTTTCTGCCATTGACATAAGCCATATGTGAACTGCTAAGCTACTATGTAAGCCACAGCTATAAATTTTAGTCAGTGGGAGGAGATTCTTTATGCTCTTCTGCTCAAAACAATTTAATCCATTATCAACATTTTGAATGGGTCCTTGCTAAATTGCAGTCTGGTAATGGACTGGAATGTCTCTCTTACACTAAAGGAAGATAGAAGGCTGTCTTACAATCAGTTTGCTATGTAGCTGACTCATTTGAGCATTTTAAAATAGGACCAAACCATATCTTACAATCCTGTTAATATGCTGCAGTCATGTACTGATAGCAGATTAAAACCTGACTGATTATATTGCATAGGATCTGTCTGAATTATAATAATGAATAGTCAGAAACACAGAGCCCAATGAAAAGTAGCTGTAACAAGACTGAAATAGCAGATAAGTCGCCAGAATCTTCCCTAAAAACAGTCTAAGGTTTCAAACTCACTCTGAACTTCTTGGTGAACCTCATGCTTGCTTGTGCTTCCCTTGCATATCTGAGATTTCTGACACTTTGATGGCACATAGTGGAAGTGTAAAGGGTCATATAATAAGAGTGTATAAGGTTTGTTCTGATCATTTGTGTTTTTAAATGTTGGCGAAGGTACTCTACATCTCTTTGGGCTAGAACAGTCCCCTCTGACATGTGTGAAGCCAAGTCTTCAAGTACATCAGCACCCATCATGTTAGGTACTACCTCAGTCACTCTGCTCAGCAACTTCTGTAATTGATGAGAAATGGGTACTCTCAGAGAGTGATTCAGGCCTCAGTGCACTCGATTACTACCTAGAAGCTATTGGGGTGAACACTTTCCTTGCCGAAGCTGCCTCAGGTAGTGGTGAGGTGGGATCAATCTGTGCCTGCAAAACTCTGCTCTCTTCCACTATACTGCAGGCACAGGAAACAGCATACCTAGTCAGGGTGGGAAGGAGAGGATGGAATTTAGCTCACCTAACCTTATTGTTTAACACTGTAGGGGTTCTCTACAAGGGAAACCCCTTGTCTCTACTGATTAGACACAACTGCAGTTAAATCCCACCCAAAGCGGTGGAGCACAGAACTCAGTGGATTCATTGCTTTAAAGTGATACCTGAATGGGAAGCAGGTGGAATAATAGGTTTATTTGTTGCTGAGGCACCAAGTTCCTGGAGCTGTGACTGCCTCTTACCTCCTGCATCTTGGTGTACCTACTCACTGCACTGTGTGATTCCATGCTGGAGAAAACTGAGGCACAGTCTATTCCCATTTTTTTCGGTACTCTGATTTCTAAAGAAAAAAATCTGGGCACACAGGCTGGAAGGAACTGTGACACCCTCTACTGCAGTCCCCTGTCTGGAGGAATGGTGCTCTCTAGCCCTGCAGGTTCAAGGCAATCCATTCAGTTCAAATGCAAACTTGATTGCCTTAATTGGGTCATGTGTTGATTTTGGTGCAGACTTACCAGAGCACCCTGTCCTGTAGCAGCAGAGCCCATGGAATTATGGTACAAGATAAGCCACAATTTCTTGAATTCTACCTCAGCAGTTGCTCAGTCTGGTTTATGCTGCCCACATACACATCTCTGGTGTAGTAATCCAGCTGCACGCAGCTTTGAAAAGGTGATCTCTAAATCTCTTTGTGACGTAAATAAAATAAATAGCTAGCACAAACTCAGAGTGTTTCTGGTGTGTACATTTATTTTGTTTATTAAAAAATCCTGTGCTCTTGTAACAAAGTACAGCATTTGGAAGCAGATCTGGTGTAAAGAAATGAGACCAGATTTCCTAAGGTGAAGGGATGCTAGGAGAGAATCTGAATCCCATTTTTTTCTTTTAACTCTTAAACAAACGGCAGAGGTTGAATATTTCTTTCTCATCAATGGTCCATGAAGCAGTTTTAGGAAATCTACTGACTGGGAAAGTATTTGGTCTGGCCCTGTAACAGTGTTACTGACTCTGGCCGTTAGCAGAATACTGGCTTTTACAGTGTGGATGTCACAAAATTTTGGTATGTGCTATTGAGCATTAATGCTATGGAACTCCAATAACTTGTGAAGATTAAAAGAAGATTAACATTTGTATCACTTCGAGGGTTCAAGCTTTCATCAAAAGTCATTTTGGTCACATGACATTGACAACATCATAAACAGCTCCTGTTTTTGCACACCCAAAAAAAGGAGAAAGGAGAGGATTTCTATGGACTAAGTGAAGAAAATATCAAGCTCTCAAAGCAATTAAATTCAGAATCTCCACTTCCCTGTGAAAGTAACTTACACACTTAGGAAAAGATTTTAGGAGTGCTAAAGATGAAAATAGGCCTGCAGTGAAATTTTCAAAAATGGCTAAAGAGATTAGGCACCGAACTGTGAAATCAATATGGACTTGTCTAATCTGTGTAAGGACTTCTGCAAATCTCACTAGATGCTTGTCTATATATGTCTAATTCCCATTAATTTCAGCAGAAGTTAGCCACTGAGCAGTTTAGGGGTCCAAGCAACAACAAGGTTTTGGAATTATACCTGGAGGAAGAAGGATAAAAAAAAAAGTAAATGAAGGTAATAAATACTTTTCTGCATTGCGGGAGTTTAGTTATGTAATTATACCATAAAACACAGAGCAACAGAAAGGAAAAATTCTGACTCTGATACTTTGTCTTTCCAGTTTACCCTGATGCATTCTTGCAGTTCCTGCTCCACATGCACACAGGAAGCCAGCAGTTACGTAAGCTCAATATCTCAGCCTTGGCTGGGAAATCAGGGGGACAAAGAATAAATTTTTTTCTTGTTTTGTGAAACTATTCATTTTTTGGTTAATTTTGCAGTAGAATACTGAAGACAGCCTTAGTGATACCTAGACTTTTAACATAATGAAACCAGACATTAGATTTTCACATATTTGCTACCATATTATAGCCCCTGAACATTCATGAAGCTATTCTAGATGCTTGAGGAGGAGTAACAGCAAACAGCACTCTGTGCTAGGATGACCTTGTGCACAGCTGAAATTAAGGAATACTCTTCTTCCCCAGTCTTCCCGTGGAGTCTGTTTAACCACAAGAAAGATTCTTACGTCAAGCTTTCTGAATATATTTAAGCAACTTTTATGTAATTAGATATCTTAAAGGTTTTTCAAATTAGCTCTATTGAAATTAGACTTTTTTGAAAATCTTCCTAAGCTATGGATTCATCCTACCTAACTTCAAATAATTAACTGAGGCACTTAACTTTAGAACCTGGTCTCCCTATATTCTCTTCACAGCTGATGAATGTAGTCAGTCACTTGCAGCTCAAACTGTAGGAGAGCTCACTCACCCTTGGATGTAAAGGGTGCTTAAGACAAAAAAGCTTTTGTGTGTCAACTGCTGCCTAACAGTGAGTGAGATAAATCTTGGTCTAAAACTGCAAGACAACCTGAAAACCTTTCAAAATATGGTCTTGAACCTTCAAGTTCTAAAAGAAAAGAGTCTTTGTTTCATACCAGGGAGAAGTTACACAGGTTGTTAGACAGCAAACTGTTTAAAACAGAAAGATGTAGGGATACATGTCTGTCTCCTCAGTTTCACCAGAGCTAGTTCTTTTCCTGTAGCCAACAGGCATTATTCTGACTTAAGGAACAGCAGAATTTTTCCTTTGTGAGTTGTATTTCCTATTCAGTGTAATCAAAAGAGTAGGAGGAGGAAGGTAAAATTTACCATTTAAAGCAGTAAGGGATATATATTTTCTGCAACAGTTCAGTAGATTTTCTTAAATAAAGTTTTCTTTGCCAGAGCTTTAGTTGCAGAGGCAGAAGAACATTCCCCCCTACACCCTGTAATAAGAGCCAAGCTTTTAAGTACAGACCAGCTCATATCTCAAAGCTACTCCAAACTGCTTGAATCTTTGCCCTCTATGTGGTATTTACTACAAGTTTTGGTTCAGAGCAAAGCAGATAACAAATGGTTCCTCTTATTGAGTATTCCATGGTCTTTGTGTGATGTAACATCTGTCAGAAAGTTATGGATTGATGTTTCAGTTTTATGCAGTATTGTGGTCTTTGGCATCAGAACTAAAACCAAAATAAATGTGAGCATTTTTGGACCTTTTGCTAAAACTACCCTATGCATTCCTTTAATCTTTCTTTCTAGAGACACTGTACAATAGTTTCCTTGTTTTAGACCTTCAGCATTGCTGACATTAATGCAATTATTTTTGACAGGTTGAAAATCTTCCTGTAATTGAGTTTCTATTTGACTTTAATGTTTGCCCCATTTGGAAGGCCCTGTTAACAGATTTCAAGCTGTGATAATAATATTTCCTTCCTCTATTATCAAACATTCTAATCTGTTTTCTTTCCAGATCACCACTGCTCAAAATGGCCATGAGATATTTTTCAAAAGGTGGAAAAGGTCCTCTTTTCAAAAGCTTAGGGTTTGGAGATTTATTTTTTTTTAACTTGTATCTGAATGTCCCAGTGCCTCTCAAACAAAGCAAGCCAGCGAGGCTAGAAGCACAAAATTAGAATTTAATATGACAGTATTTATTGAGCAAGTTTCATAAAATTGTAGCTATTTTTTAAAAGTAGCCTCTGAAATTTATGTGTCACATATAAGAGGTACAATGAAATATAGGTTCACTGAAAGTGTTTTTCTCAGCTGTAGATGCCATAAAAGCCATATAACAGTTCATTTTAAAATAACTTTCCCTTCTCAGTTCTCCTGCTTGAAATATTTTCCTTTGCTTATATGATGTTTCTTATTTCTATAGTCAAGGACACATTAAAGAACGAAAAAAATTAAAGACTTCAGTTTTTACCAGTATAAATTTCCTGAACTGTCAGTCACAGAAGTTATTGCCACAAACTCTCTCTTTTAGGGTACACTGACAATGAAGCTATCGTTTTAGTTTTAAGTTGATTTTCCTATTTTCCTGGCAGAGTTGCTTCAAGTCATTTATTCTGAGCTATCCATGCCAGAATATAACTGTATTACTCTTAAAAATAGACTCTGGGGTCTCTTTTGTGATTATCTGATAGTCTGGTTTTAAGAGAAAAATGTCATCCTTCAACTCTAGCTGCAACCCTCCACATTTGGAAAGTCCAATTAGGGAAATAGTACATAGATATTTGAGGCAAAATTGATTTTTACCCCTCTGCTCAACACTCCAGTTGAGAATTTAAGAGAGAAAAGATAAAGCAAGGCATTAGTAGAAATCCCTGCCAAAACAATCAAAGAAAGAGCAGTTTCATAGACAAGGAGGATCATTTTTAAGTCCTGCCCTATCCAAACCCTTGTTCTTGATCTACATCAACTGGCAGTCATCTGGACTGGCAGGTTTGGCAGTGATGTCTACTACTGTTCAAGCATCACCCAAAAGATGCATACCAGCACTCATTTAAAACATTATTCAGATTTATTATGTATTTTTAAGCATTTGTGGAAGTTGGAATCAGATGAGACAAGTAATAAGGAATGATCTCAGCTGTTCATTCATTGATGCAATTATTGGCAATTGCTCTGACACCCTTTCTCTGCAAAACTCAAGAGCAAGTCCTCTCATCACGAGTGTATAAAGCCAGAAACATAACTGCAAGGGCATAATTATGAGGTTCACACTCTACAAGAGCATGACTGTGTTGCACTTAGCCCCTGTATGTTTCCTTTGCCTTGCACACAAAGTGTTTAATGGGAAGAGGAAAGATCCTCTTCGAAGGGGCCAGGCTGAGATTTCCACCATGGATATACAAGTGTAGCAATGAAAACTGTTAAAACTTCTGTACTAATCATTGGGAACCACTCTGATGCTCCTTGAGACTGGACATTATCACTCCTCTTTCCTGTCTCTCTGCTTCCCTTGGTTCCTGAATGCATGGCCACTGTGCTGAAGCGGTTCACCATGGAGGACGACTGCCTTTGCAGGAGTTGGAGTCACTATTAGGGAAAAGCCATCAGCTGTTCCCATATTGAGGAAAAATGTAGCCATGAGACTTTTGATGAAAGGTGGAATTACAGTAGATCACAAACCTCTTAAGCAAATGACAAAATAGTAATGTACTGTGTTTCATTGCCATCTGGATTTCATTAATAGATTATGTTATAGAATGTGTTTCCATTAATAAATAAAGAAATGCCTATTTGCTACATCTGGTCAAATAATATAAAAACAGATTTGAAAATACATTTACCAACAAATGACTCAAACTCCGCTTGCCATTATTCATGGATTCATGGTTCTGCTTATCGCCATATACTCCAGTTCATGTCAGTATTTGTGAAAATGCCCACGAACCTCCCTAGGTTTGTCAGCATGTGCCAGAAATGAACTCCTATTCATTCTTTGTTCTTTTTCTCTCATTAAAGAGAGTGATTCTTCTGATGAGGGAGCAGGAAGCGTGACCTGCTCCACACTGCGACTGGAGAGCTTGAGACCTTTCAGGTCTGAAACCTGAGCAGGGAAGTGAGAAGGTGCAAACCCATACACAGCAAAATGAACCCTGTGTGACACAAGGATGTTGAGTTTCACACAGGTCTGGCACTGGTATTTTAAGGCTCCAATGAATGTAGGGAGAAAAACCCACCTTGCACAATATTGATGTAAAAAATTTTGTGGTTGGTATTTTGTCCCACAAGTTTACAGCTCATTACTTTGCTCTAATCAGTCTCTCAGTGTCATACTTACTGCAAAAAAAATCTTGTGTAGAAACTTCCTTTCCCACTGAACTCCAGAAATCTCAAGTTATTTTTAAGTGTCAAAGGTTTCTAAATATCAGCATTTCCATTGCCCGAAGGTGCTGCTATGCAAACAAAAATGTGCAAAACGAGCTTTTCAGCTTCCACTGTCTGGCCCAACTGATAGCCACAAAGGCAACTATGCTCCCCATTGTCTGCTTTTCCTATTAATGGAATAGTGTATATAACAGGCAGCAGATAAAAGGGAAAGTATCTTGTGTAAATAAGCATAGACATAAAGACTGTCTAGTGCAAAGTTTTCAAACACCTAGTAATTTCTGAGCTCTGACATTAACGTACGCAGTAAGGTACTGCAATGTTTACTATACTGCTTTTTGTAGCATACTATTGTAACGCAATTAACATTTTTTCATAAGATTTTTTTCTTTTTTTTTAACAATGCACATTTCAGTGAATGAACTAGAATGGACATTCTGTACATGACTTTTTAACCTGCTCTTACTAAATAAATTGTCCCTCAATGTCATTAGCTTTCATTGCCACCTTCTAAAATCCCTAGTCTTTAAATTTTTCTAATTTAGGATTCCCTGGAGACGACTCCAGCTCTGAAGCACATTTATTTTAGTATTAAGAAAGATGAAAGTTACAAAGTCATTACAAGACCTTAGCAATATGAAATATAACTTGCTGATTTTAAAAGACAGAGCCCAAATTCGAAATACCAAAAACTGGGGAAGTCTTGTTTAATGCACCATCAAACAAAACAGAAAGCAACTCATCGAGCAGACTGGTGAGCTGACATCAGATTGCCACCAAATATGGTATGGTATGGTATGGAAATGAGCTAATCTGAGCAGAATGAAAATATGCAACTGAAAGATTTTTACATGTTGAATTAGCTGGATGCATGAGTATAGCATGAATCTAAATAGTGCCAGCAGTGTTAAATAATGCAGATATTTCTTCACATTCTGTTGCATTGCATCTTAGCGAATACTGCACTGGATATTGGTTGTATAAGCTATTGTATGCCTTATAATTTGTACTACTCCCCATTCCCTTATTCTTCTGAAAGGAAATGCAAGACAGTTGTTTCCATAGTTGCCTCATGATGCTAACTGGCATGTGATTTGAAAATTTTGACCATACACAAGGTAATACTGAATGATCTATAGGGTTACAGCTGATATATCATACACAAAAGGAAGAGAACAAGTAGGAAGCTTCATAAATAAGTTTCTGTGTAGATAAACGTGGTTTGCCATATTTGGCAGAGTAGCACATTTTATTCCAGGGTTCTTGGGTTTTTTTCTTTCTTTTTTCATGACACGATAGGTTTAACATTTGTGGGAAGGAATGGAACTGTGCCCATTACTGAATTTTGCCACTGTTTTGTGAGTCATACCTGCGTATGCTGCTTTCCATGTATAGATATTTCAGTCTCTATCTTAATCATGTCTCTTTGAACTGAACTTGCTGAATATGCAGATTTCTGAATATGCTTCTGCATATGCCTTAAACAAGCTATTCTGTTTGTTGTGCAAAAGCCACAGTGTTTTTACACATATACCTGCATCTGTGCATACAGAAGCTATTCTGTTTCATATGAGGAACTCTAGATCTGATTCAAGTCATTTTTGTTCCCAACAGTGAGATATCTTCTCTAGGATGCTTGCTAAGGCTCCATTTATAATCACTGGAGAAGGACAGACACATCAAGTAGGTGATCTGTTCCACATAGATTTCTATTTCTTCTTCTGTCCATATACACCCTTGAAGTGTTCTCTGCCACAACCAGGGCTTAAAGATTATAAGGTTAGGAAAGTATAAATCCACTGGAGTCAAGATTTCACCCTACATAATTTTCATTATATCCCTGTGATTACCTAACTAGAATGACTTCTTTTTAAAATATTTTTTATTGCTCTTCCCTGATACTATCAATGTGGTCATCAGCAGTCTAATTTGCTATGCACCATGCAGGATATATGAGAAAAACTCATCTCAGAAGATATGATGCCTCAGAAGGAGAGATAATGCAGCTTACTTCTTCCATGAAGCTCTCAAGTGGAAGCAGCGACTGATTCATGAATCTAATTTGTAGACTTATCCCCTCTCTCCTTTTGGCTGGCTTTCTGGTAATCAGATGCTCTCTGTACAAATACCTGTAATTTTTCTCTATACTTTCACATCCTTTTAATTTTTCTTTAAGAAGCTTTTCCTTAGAAAAATAAGATTTCATCTAATTTTATTTTATTTTGAACTTCCCCAGGAGGAGTGACATGCAAGATGCCGGTCCCATTATATCAAAAGGCCATGCAGAAACTATCTGGGTTGCAGTGCTTCATAACAAGAAAACACGAAGCAACATGGAAATCAGAAAATGATTCTCCCAGAGTAGGATATATTTTTTTATATATATGCAAATATTCGTCTTCCACAAATACATTGGTAGTGGTTTGAGGAGACTAGAATAATCAGAACTAGAAACTGACTGCCTAAACACACCTGACAGAGACTCAGCTAGTGAGGCAGACTGCCTGCCCATCAGCACTATCTTATGGATGGCCTGAGAGCTCCCTAAGACCTCATTCTGAAAGGTGTAGGAAGATGCAATGCCTACCTCTTCCAACACATTTTAGTAGTTAGATTATTTACCTGCAAGGTGGCAGGTCTAAGTGATAAGCTCTCATCAGAGTGCTCAGGCTTGAATACGCACTTCCTGCATCCCCAGAGAAGTCAGCATACAGCCAGCTGTGTGGAATAACACTCTGCATCCCTCCTGGTAAAGCTGTGCCACTGTGCAGCAAGGAGAGGAGAGTCATAGGGCCAGGGGGAAGAACACACCAAAAAGAAAATCCCTGTAGCCTAGTCAGCAGAGGATGGACTGCTTCTGGTTTACTGTCACTGTTGTTTTGTTTTACTTTTATCCCACAACAGTCTAATGTAAAATGTGTTAATACTTGAAACAAGAGGGCTTGTGGCCTCTGAATTGGCTTCTCTTTAAAATCAGTACTGTCACCAGGAGGCTCAAGTTCTGTTTCTCCTGCTGGCTCTTCCCCTGATGCAATGGTATGCAAAATTTTATCAATAAAGTATCACAGGAAAAAAAAAAGAATATGACTTCATACCCTTTTAATATTTAGAAAAGTTCAGCCTGTTATGCCTTTAAAGCCTCTGATATTTATCATAAAAAAAATCACTTTTTGAATGCTTTTCTAGTAGTTAATTCTTTAGATCTAAGACAGACAATCAAGAGCAACGAGTGAACTGCTTATTTTGCCTCCACTTCTGATGTACATTTCAAAGCTGTCTTTTCCAAGTTTTTACTGTGTCTAATGGCCATCTCCAGTTGCTAGATGGCAGAAGTCATGCATAGCTGGAATAACACAGGGCTGAAAGGAGTAAGGCCCTCATTAGCTGATAGAGGGAATCCGATTTTAGGACTATAAGATGAGTCTGTGGAACATCTTCTGGAGTCCCTGAGAGATGCAGTCTCCAATGGCGGTGTTAAATGTGACTCTGTTGTTTGTCTCTACTGTTAGACATTTCATAAGAAAACAATCTTTTCAATACATACATTTCATAGTAACCTGCATATATGCAATTCTAATTGGGAATTTCTCAAAATATTAAGTATGGTGGCATTATAGTAAATGTCTATACCTCAAGAGTACTCAAATGGCAACGCTCTGAAGACCTTACTGCCCTTCAGTCTGTCCTTATTTTTTCTTATTAGCACCCAGTAAATCAATGGAGTTGTTTTGATTTATATACACTGAGGCTCTGACCTAAAATATTTTAAGTTTGGATGGAAATGCAGCCAGGGAAGTGCGCATGGGATGTGGCTGTGGAGGATCCTCTTGCACCCCTCCTGGGAAAGCTGCATGCTCGATCACCTCTCTGAAATGCCTGTACACCAATGCACGCAGCACGGGGAACAAACAGGAAGAACTAGAGATCTGTGTGCAGTCACAGGGCCATGATCTCATTGCCATTACAGAGACATGGTGGGATAGCTCGCATGACTGGAGTGCYGTCATGGATGGCTAYRTGCTTTTTAGGAAAGACAGGCCAGGAAAGCGAGCTGGTGGAGTTGCTCTTTATGTGAGAGAGCAACTGGAATGTATKGAGCTGTGCCTAGGGGTGGATGAAGAGCRAGTCGAGAGCTTATGGGTAAGGATTAAAGGGCAGGCTAGCATGGGTGACACTGTTGTGGGTGTTTACTACAGGCCACCTGATCAGGAAGAGGAAGTCGATGAGGCCTTCTACAGACAGCTGGAAGTAGCCTCACGATCCCCAGGTCCCATGGGGGACTTCAACCACCACCCCGATATGTGCTGGAAAGACAACACAGCTAGGCACAAACACTCCTGGAGGTTCCTGCAGAGCATTGGTGACAACTTCTTGACACAGGTGGTGGAGGAGCCAACAAGGAGAGGTGTGCTGCTGGACCTTGTACTAACAAACAAAGAAGGACTGGTTGAAGATGTGAAGGTCAGGGGCAGCCTTGGCTGCAGTGACCATGAGATGGTGGAGTTCAGGATCCTGCAAGGAGGCAGCAGGGCACTAAGTAGGATCGCAACCCTGGACTTCAGGAGAGCAAACTTTGGCCTCTTCAGGGACCTACTTGGAGGAATCCCATGGGTTAGGGCCCTAGAAGGAAGGGGCATTCAAGAGAGCTGGTTAATATTCAAGCATCACTTCCTCCAAGCTCAAGATGGGAGCATCCCTATGAGTAGGAAGTCAAGCAAAGGAGGTAGGAGACCTGCATGGATGAGCAAGGAGCTCCTGGCAAAACTCAGAAGGAGGAAGTATACAGAAAGTGGAAAGGGGGACAGGCCACTTGGGAGGAATATAGGAACGTTGTCAGAGTATGCAGGGATGCGACGAGGAAGGCTAAGGCCCGTTTGGAATTAAATCTGGTGAGAGATGTCAAGGACAACAAGAAGGGCTTCTTCAAATACATCAGTAGCAAAAGGAAGACTAGGGAAAATGTGGGCCCTTTGCTGAATGGGGTGGGTGCCCTGGTGACAAAGGATGCAGAGAAGGCAGAGTTACTGAATGCCTTCTTTGCTTCAGTCTTTACTGCTCAGGCCAGCCCTCAGGAACCCCAGACCCTGGAGACAAGAGAGAAAGTCTGGAGAGAGGAAGACTTTCCCTTGGTGGAGGAGAATTGGGTTAGAGATCATTTAGGCAAACCTGACACCCACAGATCCATGGGCCCCGATGGGATGCACCCACGAGTGCTGAGGGAGCTGGCGGACGTTATTGCTAAGCCACTCTGCATCATCTTTGAAAGGTCATGGAGGACAGGAGAGGTGCCTGAAGACTGGAAGAAAGCCAGTGTCACCCCAGTCTTCAAAAAGGGCAAGAAGGAGGACCCAGGGAACTACAGGCCAGTCAGCCTCACCTGCATCCCCAGAAAGGTGATGGAGCAGCTCATCCTGGAAGCCATCTCCAAGCATGTGGAGGAAAAGAAGGTGATCAGGAGTAGTCAGCATGGCTTCACCAAGGGGAAATCATGCTTAACCAATCTGATAGCCTTCTGTGATGGAATGACTGGCTGGGTAAATGAGGGGAGAGCAGTGGATGTTGTCTACCTTGACTTCAGCAAGGCTTTTGACACTGTCTCCCATAACATCCTCATAGGCAAGCTCAGGAATTGTGGGCTGGATGAGTGGACAGTGAGGTGGATTGAGAACTGGCTGAATGGCAGAGCTCAGAGAGCTGTGATCAGCGGTGCAGAGTCTAGTTGGAGGCCTGTAGCTAGCGGTGTCCCCCAGGGGTCAGTCCTGGGTCCAGTCTTGTTCAACTTCTTCATCAATGACCTGGATGAAGACACAGAGTGCACCCTCAGCAAGTTTGCCAACGATATGAAACTGGGAGGAGTGGCAGATACACCAGAGGGCTGTGCTGCCATTCAGAGAGACCTGGACAGGCTGGAGAGTTGGGCAGAGAGGAACCTCATGAAGTTCAACAAAGGCAAGTGCAGGGTCCTGCACCTGGGGAGGAATAACCCCATGCCCCAGTACAGGCTGGGGGTTGACCTGCTGGAAAGCAGCTCTGCCGAGAAGGACCTGGGAGTGCTGGTGGACAACAAGTTAAGCATGAGGCAGCAATGTGCCCTTGTGGCCAAGAAGGCCAATGGTATCCTGGGTTCCTGCATCAGGAAGAGTGTTGCCAGCAGGTCGAGGGAGGTGATTCTCCCCCTCTACTCAGCCCTGGTGAGGCCACATCTGGAGTACTGTGTCCAGTTCTGGGCTCCCCAGTACAAGAGGGATGTGGCACTACTGGAGCAAGTCCAGCGAAGGGCTACAAAGATGATTAGGGGACTGGAGCATCTCTCTTATGAGGAAAGACTGAGAGAGCTGGGCCTGTTTAGTCTAGAGAAGAGAAGGCTGAGAGGGGATCTTATCAGTGTGTACAAGTATCTGAAGGGAGGGTGTCGAGAGGATGGGACCAGACTCTTTTCAGTGCTGCCCAGCAACAGGACGCAAGGCAACAGGCACAAACTGAAACACAGACAATTCCATCTGAACATGAGGAAAAACTTTTTCGCTGTGAGGGTGACAGCGCACTGGAACAGGTTGCCCAGAGAGGTTGTGGAGTCTCCTTCTCTGGAGATATTCAAAACCTGCCTGGACAAAATTCCTGGAAAAGTGCTCTAGGTGACCCTGCTTGAGCAGGGGGGTTGGACTAGATGATCTCCAGAGGTCCCTTTCAACCTCAGCAATTCTGTGATTCTGTGAAATGACCTTGATCCTTGAATCTATGACATACAGATTTATTAGACAGAAATGCAGGCAGGATTTCAAATGCTGATTTATATGAATATGATTACATTTGACTTCAAAAGTAAAAAAAAAAGGGGGGGGGGAGGCTTTCAAAGTTGAGGTTCCCTATTTGTTTGAGAGCAACAGCCAGCATTACTCAGGGGACTTTATCTCTTCTTTGAGTGAATGGAGAGCCCAAGAGCACAACTCATCGATCAGGAGTGTCTCGTGGTAGTCAGTGGAATATCCCCTTTTATGTAATTGTAGTATCAAAGGTTAATGTAGGTGAAATGCTTTTTAAACAGGCAGTATTTATGCTGTCTCTGGTCATCTCACCACTTGACCGTCATGACTGAGTCCAAGTAGTGTTAGGGGTTATATTTAGTTAGCAGCTGACAATGACTCATAAACTTGGAGGTAATTTTAACTGTGAAGCACAAAGGAGAACGTTGCTAATCTTCATGCATTCCCACAGATAAAGTCAATGTCTTGCAGTGCGATAGACTGCATACAAGGATGCCTCATAGCCGGGTGCTGAGGTTATTTTTCTGTAAAACAAAGACTGGTTAAAAACACTATGCAGATCCTTAAAAATCAAAGGCCTCTGGCTTTATACATCCACTTTACTGCCTGATTTTGAAGTTTTCATTTTCAATGCCAGACAGGTTCAAAAAGAATGTCTGTTTTCATTTCAGCTAAGCTAATCCATACATAACATCCTTTCCCACTATTTACTAGACTGCAGCTATCAAACGAAGATATGATGTCTGTGTTTGGGTTAGTTGGTTTAAATTCTAATGACCATGATGTAATCACTATAATCAAGCAAAGCTTTTCTGTCTTTGGATTTGGGTCTCTTTGCCATAGGCCCAATGTGTACTTTCTAACCTTGCCATTAAACTAACCACAATTCTGACTAATTTTCAATTAGCAGTAAGCTTGCTATACAAAGCTGTGTGGCCCTAATTTAAAGCTTGCTTCATGAGGCTCTTTGTTCTTTCTTAACAGTTTACTAATATTTAGATAAACAACCTCAGTTTGCAGTAGTTGCTTTGTTGGATTGAACTTTCCCTGTTTTTTTTTGTTGGTGGTGGCGTTCCCCCACCACTACCACCAAAACTACTCATTAACTCTCTTCATATCCCATACCCTGTGCAGGCAAGTCTTTTTGGTAGGGTTACTCAAAAAGAGCTTATTTTAAATCAATGCAGAAACTGACAAAGAAAAAAAAAGTGAAATGAAGCTCTTTTAATGCCCTAGTTCTTCTGTGTATTTGTATGTGTCTGGGGAAAATTTTAGAAGGTTTATGCCATGCCTTTATTAGGAGAAAAGACGAGAAACCTGGATAGATAGAAATTCTGAAGCAACGAAGGGAAGAGAAAGAAACAGAATTTGGACAATTGTTCTGTTCTGATTACCTTCATTTCCTCTCTGCCAGAAGTTTGATTTTTTGCCTTTGAAAATAAAATACTGTCTGCATTTTTACATCATTTCTCTGTAGCTTGACTTGTGAAATTCTGAAAACAACACAAGCTCACTTAACATAAGTTTTACATCATTCCTGCAAATTTGACTAGGTTATAGTGCAAAAAAATGAACAGTTCAAAGAATAGTGACACAAATAATTAATATGAGAAGATTTAAACTCCAAAAATATTAACTTCACAGATATAGTTTAACAGACCTACACTTACAAGAAAAGCTTAAAAATAACTTTGAGGATGAAAACAATGAAAAAGGAAGATGTCGTATGTGCAGTGCACACAGGTAAAATGAGAACTAATTAGATAGGATTAGGATACAAATTTAAGCTAATTATCAGGAGCAAATTCCTGCCAGTGAGAATTGGCCAATCCTGCATTCAATAATAATCATCTCAAGGAACCTGCTACCAGGAAATTTAAAACTACATATGACTGCCAGGAAATAAATTCCACATAACAATTTCTCATTGACATAAAGATAGAGGGATTGAACACTATATCTTCCTGGTTGAAAATCTCAGATGTATTTTATCCTATCACTGTAAAGATATAGGGATTTCTGTATCAGGTTATTTCCAAGGTATGTCTAGTCAAGTAACCTGTTTCTGACAGGAACCCACTGCAGATGCTTAGGAGAGAATGTAAAAAGAAGGCCTGTTTAGGTAACTTGATTAAGAGCTAAAAAGATGAGATAAATATATATAGTGAGGAAATGACATGTGAATTCTTTTTATTGTCACTTGTTTAGGAAATCCTGACTGAAGTGTTACCACAATCATTAAACATTTTTCCTTTCATCCTCATGCAGCATAGATTCTCTTTTAGGAAGAGAGGCAATTTTCTTGACTCAAATCAGTCAGTGTTGCTCAGTGTTTTGTTTTTCTATGACCAACCCTAATAAAGGGTTTACTGTAGGTTTAATTGTGGTGGTTTCCAACCGCCCTACAACTGTTTGCATGCATGTAAGAGTCTTTGCTGATATCAGAAGGTTGCTCAGCCTCTGATATTCATGTTATTTATACCTTTACTAAAGTCTATCTCATTTCTAGCTACAAATATTCTTCAAGGGCATTAAAGATTCTTGCATATTAAAATAAAGCCAGCTGTGACTATAATAAAAAGAAGGGTTCCTTATCCATTCTTAAATGAAATCAAATTTTCAGCATAGCAAGCAATGTCTGAAATGAATTTGTGAAGAGCTACACAGAAAGTTTACTTCCATGCTTACATGCTTGTCATGTAAGTAAACGTATGCAGTGAACATAATATTACTGATGTCAGAAATTTCTAATTTCGGATTTCATCACTCTGTGGACTGGTATTCAGAAAAGGCTCATCATTAGTATAAGGCCAAGATATGTTGAACTGAAGTCTGAAGAGCTCTGCTTGTTTCATCTGCTATGGGGAAACAGCTTGCTCTAAGCTTTGTTTTTTGATTTTCAGACTACTTAAACTCCAAGGCCCAGACTGTGGAACCAAATAAAATATTTGCACAGACAGGCAGACACTTATCCAGTTCTGCATGCATAGTGATGGGGAAGGAGGACAGAAGAAACTAAACTAAAAGGAATACAAAAAGTAGAAGGAACTTGCCTTGAGTTGGATTCTGCCCATTAATACAGTGCAACCGTGATTTACTGAACTTAACTGGAACTCCCAGTGAACCGAGGTTATGTAATATCCCCAAAGATCATATTGAAATCATCAATGACTTCTATATTTCCAGGCCCGGAGCAAAGTGTGAAGTTACCAATCCAGCCAGCAAAGAAAGCCTTCCTTCAGCCTTCCCCATGCCCAGAACACACTGAAAATGCCAACCCAGCCAGCAGGAAGTCTCTCTCTCCTAGTCCTCCCATCTGGAAAGCAGTGATCGTAGAAGCTTTGCAGGCCAGCCAAATTTGAAGTGGCTGCACTAGCTAGAAAATAACCTTCCAAGCTGTCCAAACCCCTCTGAAATCATCAGGCTAACTTCTCTGACTATTTGAAACCTCATTTTCTAAAAGTTTCTAGAGTTTCCAGAGACTTGAGGGACTATCATACATGCTTAGAATCTCCCCTGTGTAATGCAGGAACAGAGCTAGCTATGTACCAGCTAATTCCCTTCAGTTTGACTGTTGCTTCCTCTATATGGGATTATATTAAATTGTGTCCTGCAGGCACATGCTCACAACTCATCCCCCACAGCATTTCTCAAAACCTTATTTTTCTACCTCCTGTGATGCCCTTATTTTTCACCCAGCCTGGAATTCCTCATACCTAGTTTTAGCCACAGCTAGAAGTTAGCTGTCAAATCAGCTGGTATCTCAGCTTCCCGCTATAATACATGAAAACAAGTAGGCACATCCAGATGGAGATTTACCCCACCTATTTTCAACCACCTTTCTTAAAATGGGACAAGTTGTTCTTAGGAGGGGCTTAATTCTCTCTACTAACTATCAGGGAAGCTTAGATGACTAATTTAGATTAGCTGCCAAAGTTTTAAAGGGATGAAATTATAAGAATCTGGCCCTGGTCAAGGGTTGAAGAGTAAGCAGAAAAGCAGCTGAAACTGTGTGCTCTTTCATGTAACCAGACAAACTGACTGACCAGCTGACAGCTTCCAGCCCCAAAAGCTGCCCTTCGGTTGTTTTTCACAGTTTCAAAGAGAAAAAGAAACAATGTACAATGGATAAGTCCCTGAGAGTAGAGTAACAGGGAGCAAAAGTAAGGGGAAAAAAAGTGGGAATTTGCATTGCTTACAAAGAGCATGATGGCAATTGCAGGAGTTATTACTTCACTGAATTTAGAGTTTCAGGAAGCACTGGGAGGCTTAGCAGACTACTTGCTCCTACGTTGTGTATATCTCCAAATATTGCTGAAATGTAGCCTCTGACTTTTTTCAGGTGAGACTATCTTAAGAAATCATTTCATGTTTTGCAAAATATATATATGCATATGTCTATCTCAAAACAGAGAGACATAAAAATATCTGGGGCATATCCCTTTTTTATGTTTAGTTTACTGATTACCTACCTGTCTACGTTTTCTGTGAGATTATGATAGCTTGGTTGTACCACTTCCCTGGACATAGACATATTCCTTTTAGAACTGAGCTGTACTAGGTGCAATCCTAAATTCAAGTGACTGGTGCCAGCTCCCTCCTAGGAAGGCAGGAGGAATCTAGCTACAGGCAGGTAGGGGACCACCAGCCCATACAGGAAGATGAGATGTTTTTCATTCTTTTCCTTAACACCTGTTAATTAAGGCTAAACTTTTCTCTATTTCAGTCCCACTGTTTTCACTCTGCCAACCCTCATAAGATATAACCTTTTTTGCTGCTGCTGCAGCTTCTTGAGAGGCATGAATGTTTTTATTCTTCCACCTTCTGAGTCTGAGTGCTAACCTGATCAGTCTTCCAAGAATATGAAATAATTTAACAGGAATGATGTAATGCTGTGTAAGTGCACTGAGGCTTTTACATGCCAGTGTCCTGCAAAAGCCTTTCCTCCCAAAGAATAAATTACAGATGATGAAGTCTGCAGCAAACCACCCACCCACACTCAGCCCTTCTCTCTTCCCCCACATGAACTTGTCAACAAATTGGACCCAAAAATGAGCCAATGTTTACATTGCTTCAGTCAACAACGTTTGCCTTGTCACTATCTATTTGAAAAGCAGTGGACATTGCAAGCAGAAAAGCACAGAACTTCTAAGGTGAAATATTTGAACATTGTTTTAGGGTTATTTTTACCTATAAAACCACCTAATGTATTTACCACCTAAATGTGGTTTACTTAATTTGTTTTACCCAAACTTCATTCGCCTATAGGCCTCTGTGTTATATGGCACAGCATAACTACAAGCAAAGTCAAGATGAGGAAGTGGAACATGCTCATTCATGTAAGTCTTTTTTTTTTTTTTTTAATGAAGCAAGGAAATACTTACATTTTTTCTCAGTATTAGAGCCAACAGTTTTAAAAAAAATGCAGGTGTTGAAACAAAAACTGTGATGTTTATGAAGAATAGTAACTATTGAATGAAGGTAAAAATAGAAGAGAGCAATGTTTAAAACTTTCTCTGGTTCTTATTTTAGAAGATGACTACACAAAGTCAACCTAAAGAGTGGGATAGGATTTCATGTTTTATTGGCATTTGGGGAAACTTTATACTCTGTCTCTGGAAAATCAGAAAGGGAAGTGGTTGCAAGGAATCCACATAATAATGTATGGGAAAGCCAGCTAGAATTTACAAGGGAGTGGACTGTGCTGGTAAATCAAAAGGTTGCCAGATCACGTGGTTCACAATTAATAGTAGTGGGGTGTTCTACCAGCAAGCAGTTTCTCCATTTGCTTTTCCTCTATTACCATTTTTTTTCCCACTAAGCCACTAAATTATTTTGCTTAACTATTGGTGCAAAATACATGTTATTAGTAAAAATATATCAGTTATATAATGAGAAGCAAATAAGCCTATTGCAGTTTCATAAAAAGCCAGGAAGGTTCCAAACTGTAGGGAGTTTTGTTTTGTTTTTTCTTGCTGGGAAATAAGATTTTATGGCCAAATGTTATGAGAACCAAGTACTCACAAGGACCAGAGTTTCAATGCTCAATTTGGAGGCTCATTTTTAGCTATACAGTACAATCTTGCAGTCTGTGCTCTTGACTTGGTGCCAGTTCTCCAGCTATAGTCTTAGCAAAGGATGTTTATGGACAACTGCTGACAGGATTTAACTAGCAGATTGTTTGGAAATCTTTCTGATTGTGTTCCACAACACTGAATATCACAAATGTCAGCATTGTGTCCCACCACGTGACTCCTCAGGAGCTAACTAAGCAACATCATTAAACAAAACACATTGCCTTATAAAGTGAAAAGGAATGCCAGCTGCCAATGTGATCCTGGTTCCCCAAACATTATTTTTACCCTAAAACCAACCAGTTTTGTTGTGTTAATTCTCTCTCACATTTATTTATATTATGGATGCCCAAGGGGCTTTGTAAGCAAAGAACTAGGTAAAGAGCACTTTGTAAAGATCGCCTTTGGAGTACAGGAGGAGGAAACTCTCACAAGAAATTGAGTGTCCCTGGCATCATCCTTAAAACAGGCATCCTCATTACAACTGGAATTTGTCCAGAGACTCAGTTTTACATGGTTCAAACTGCTTTCTTATTGGTTTCAGGTAGTGCAGGTTTATGACTCCTTTGCCCTAAATTTTAAGTAAAGGAGAGAGTTCTAATGAAGCTGTTAAGTTCTGGTTTCTGAGTTCCTGATATAAAGGACCACAAATACTCCTGCCACTGTTAGTAATAAAAACTTCAAAGCAAACATCAGCAGACATAGGATTTTATCTGAGCTGGACTCTGTGTTCCCAGCTCAACTCCAAGTTGGTTTGATTCTATGCTCCCAGAAAGGAAATGACAATTTGTCAAAACTCATCCCAGTTTTACCAAAACAAGGCCCTTAAAGTCTGAGAGGTGCAAGGGAGCAAACTAATTTTAAAAAGCAAATATGTTTCTAGTCAAAATAATAATTCTAAATAGTTCTTAGAGTTTGAGAAGTGAAGTATTTTTTCAAAGCTCTCAATTCTGTCCATAAAGACAAAACTCCCATTGATTTCAAAGGAGGAGACACTAGACATTTCCATAAAGATTTATGCATACCTGCATATTTTTTTAAATTGTTATACATTGTATGAAAAGGCAGCATGCCATATGGCATAAGAAATTTCTGTGTTTCTTTTCAGTGAGACGTATCAGCGGTGTTTTATACATATTTCAGAAACACCCACAAGATATAATAAAAGTGCTCTCCCGAAAGTACTCATAGCTTGAGAACCAGCTCTTCTCTATCCCATTTCACTTAATAGAATTCCCCCCTAGTACTCATGTTTTCAGCAGAGTTCTGTTACAGCAAACTTGGGTGAGAGAGGAGGTAAACACTAACACTAGTAAGACAAGATGGCTGTGTGGACAGAGTTTTGTATTAGAGTAGTCAAAGACAAGGAATGTACGAAAGAACTAGAGGAGGTTTATTGACATCTTGATTAATATTTTTTATGAAGAAACCCAAAACTTTTTCATCAGTTAAATAAGATAATGTGGTCCAACGAATAAATTTTGTGGTTCAGATTAGAATGGAGAGACTAAGAATTTCTTGTGTAGATTTATAGAAAGCTGTTGTTTATAATATAACAACAATCATGCTAGTATCTTTTAAGTTTAGAGTATCTTTTTTCCCATGGCATTTTAATGTGTTTTTCCACCCATTAATTGTTTTAATCTTTCTAGAAGTCTGCTTTATGCGGCATAGCACGTAAGATATGCTTAACAGCCTATGCAACAATGTATCGGTTAAATACAGGAAATTTTATCACTACTGTTGATTTCTGAAGCATGCCAGATATGCTTGGGGATCTCCAAATTTATGTATAAGAAAATTTAAGAGTTAACTTTGATTTTCAGTTGGAGTTCAGTGGGATTTGTGCATTGTAAGAACAGGGTAAAACCAAACATACTGTGAAGATACACTCCAGAAGTGTTGAAAAAGGTACTTCAATGCATATTGCAGAACTACCAAAAATATTTTAATATGGATCATAAGCTTCCATACATACACACAAAGAATAATTGATTGAAACTGACATGGAGAAAAAGCAAACTACCATCCTTAAAGAACAGTTCAAAAACTAGGGGTGGAAGCTTAATATAAGTTAGAAGTCAAGAAAGGTTTGGGGCAGAAATATTTCATCAAAAGAACAGTAAGCATATGGAATTTGTTGGAAAGTAAAAATAGCAAAGTAAAGAACATAAATGAGTTTGAGACAGCTACAGCGAGATGAGAATGAAGGATTCAATGACAAAATAGAAAGTTAAAGCTAAAATAAAGTGGGAAGATACTGGGCTCTTATACAGCCTTCTTATTGAAATCTTGAATTTGTGGTGTAATTAGTGTGCTGTTCAGTCTTGAGAATCTATTCTAGCTAGCTCTTGAAATGACAGTATCTATACAGGGAAATTATTGACTCTATGAAGTGTCTTGTCAGAATGTATTACAGATGGGATTCACAAAAGCACTCAGTAATAAACTGACTTTATTCTTATTGAAGTTAGTGAGACAGAGTAAGCTAATGCTTTGGGAAATCCTAAGTCTAATGTTCATATGGTTCCCACTGTAACAGTCTACTGTTTTTTCCACTTGCCTGAAACTTAACCCTAACCTTACCTTATCCCCCACACAGTAACCTTGGCCAGTAGCTAAGCTAAACCTAGCCAGAGGGGCCTAAGGTCATCAAGCAGAAATCTAGTCCTTCATCATGTTCTGTATCCAACATCAGCCAGAACTTATTGGCCATTACCAATGAAAACATGATCCTGACTCCAACAGTAATCTTGGCTCACTTTATCCAGCTGTGTACTTCAAACTGGCAAGGTGGATCCCACAAACCTGGCTTAAGAGCCAAATCTGAACCGAAATCTATTTAATGTAATTGGTTCTTTCTAAATCTGACCCTTGTTTTTAAACCAGCTCTGCTAAAACTAGGCCTAAATTTACCTAGCAGGCACTTAATCCCATCTCTCCAGGCATGGATGATATCAACTTTAATTCACCAAAGCTTAAGTGATAGGACTGGAATACCTCATACTTCTCCAGACAAATGTATCTCCATCACATCTGCAGTGGAAGGGAAAATGGGAACACTGATTTAAAACAAGTGTGAAAAAAGGAAGTTCAGACTGAAAAGCTCTTCAGAAACCAAAAGAAACCAAATGTAGCTTTTCAGTCCTAGGCTAGCTGGAAGTTGTCTTTATATAACTGAATAGCTTTTGTGCTTGCATCATCAGTTCTCTATAATAGGCTTTTTGATTGACAGATGCTTGCGGGAATGTCCAAGAATATGACTGTTAACACACAGTTTTGTAATAGCAGACTGCAATCAGAGACTGAGCTCAGCTTGAGTGGTTGTTGTTTATGACTGCAAGCCAAAAGCACTGGAATCCTTATTTAAACAGAGATGAGAGTTTTGTGGCATCCTTCTGGCAACAATAGCACATCAGAAGTATCACTTCAAGACCATGTTGGTGAACATGTTGTAACATTTGTGGTAGCCACATGACAATGGAAAACCTTAGGATGAATTTTCAGCTCATAAGTAAAAAAGGGCTCACGCTTACACGATCATGGCCGTTGAACCTGGCCATCTGTAATGTTCCCACTTGCAGTGGGATTCCTTAAGATGAGCAGTCCATCATTACAGAGCAAACACATAATTATAGTTGCAGACTTGTTCTGACAATATTTCCAACATTACTGCAACCTGCTCCAAAATTTCTTTATATCAACTGGTCTCCAGAATTTCACAAGTGACTTGTTTTCTAAGCACATTCAGCTGATACTTTACCTAGGAAATAATGGTGGTCTAATGTCATTTAGCAGAATTACTAGAAATTGTGTGAAATCTGAATTTGCTATATGCTAGCAACAATGTTAGCAGCTGAGTTCTAGCGTACGCTAGAACTCAGATGATTTCTGATCTTGGTCACTTTAAAAATATAGACAGATCTATGGAAGACATTAATATACTAATGCTGTAACCCAGAATTACTCAAAGCACTCTGTTCACTATTTGCACTAGAAATATACCATGCATAATTAAATTCAGTATATTTAGAAACATTTTTTGAAGTACAATACTTTGTTGCCTTGTAGGAATAGAAATGGGACCTTTACTTTGGTTTGAAGGGAAAATTCTCATTCCCTCTGAAACCAGTACTTTGTTGAGTCCTGGAATGAAATACTTTGTTATAAAACCTTGTAAAGACCTTTATAAATTTGTATGACATCATATGAATTCTTTGTAATGACTTACAGTGGTTAAGACACTTAACAATTCACCAGAAAAATAGCCCCAAATACCCATAAGAGATGCTTACATATTTCTAATATTTTCTTTTATCTAGTTTAAGTGACAGGAGAAAGTATTTGACAGTGCAGTATGGTTTAAAGATTTTTTTGGTATTTGCTGTGGTGAATCAGTCTTGATTTTTTTACCCATGAAGCCATTCCAGACACATAGTCTTTATCCCTTAGAATAATATTATTTATTTGATATCTATTAGAATATGTATTTATTATACTATTATCTCTTTAGTAATCTCTTCCTCTTTTCATCACATTTATGTGCATAGGAGTGCAGCCGTGGCTGCTGGAGGATATGTATACTTTGTATAAATACATGTATGTCTCTGTACTCACTCTCTTACATCTAAATACGTGTGTATTTAACAAGCATTTGTTTTTAAAAAGTTAGTGTTTAAAATCAGAAGTTACAGTGACAGGATATTAAATATTAAGGCAGTCTAGAAAAGCAGTGCTTGAAGATAACACTCATGAATACATGTTAGGTAATTTAAAAGTCAATATGACAGCTACTGGTAAGTATTAACTTTTTAATGGTAATCAGAAATGTATCATCTGCTTTATTTTTAGTTGTTTCTGCTGTAAACTTACAGCTCCCAATCATGAACTTCTGGACTGTGACACTTTAAGTCATTGCCATATCACACAGCAGGCCTCCAAACTTATTTCCTGACATTAAATTCTTGGTGTATTATTATTATTATTTAATTAAGTAGCCTTAGTGGTCATCAAAGTTTCGGACAACAGCCCAGGGACTGTGAAATTGCAGATTTAAACACCTCCCTGGTGGAACCATGAACAGCTTGCCAATTGTAACAGCATTTTTCATAATGGGGAGGTGTTTTTTTCCAGTAGGAATGAAAGCTGCCAATTCTGTTTAGGTCTGATTATAGTTCACAGCTAGTGATGTGGTTATATCAGCTTGCCAAGCCATCATTTGACCTTCTGTCCTTTTCCAAGGCAAATTCCACCTTTTATTGTTAACAAAGTACTCTCCTTTAATTAAAGATGGCCTCTCAGACAGCCTTTGTGAAAGAGAGCGCCATCCATTTAACTGCCTGAAGTTTCTGTTAGTAAAATACACTTCCTATTTGGCCTCTTTTCTGAGGAGTCTCACACTACTATTAAACTGATATTAGCAGTGCTGCTAGGAATGCTAGTGTTGAGAAATCACCAGAATTTTGGTTCTGAAAATGATTTTGTTCAAATCAGGCAACACTGAACATTGGTCACCAGCAGTTTCTTTACTCTAGGTCTCTTGACTGAAGTCAGTCCATCAAGAGCAGTGATCTGGGATATGTCAAGTTAAGCCTAGAATGGATCTTCCCATCCCAGCAAGTAGAAATTTGCTTATTTATGCACTGCACACTCCCTTGCAAAATCCATTATTTAAAAATAACTAAATAGAGTATATCTATAACATACTGATGAGTAAACCTATGGCTGTTGCATTAAAATGTGTCACTCAGATCATGCCATCTGTCTGAGAACACACGACCTTTCTAAAAGAAAAAATAAGGTATTTTAAGATGATTTAATTTTAAGGTAATTTAACTTAAAAATTAAGACACTTTAAGATAGAAAATTAAAGAATACTTTTAAAGTTGAAAATAATCTTGTTTTCATACAACGTTTAGTGAGACAAACATACCTCTCCTGTATTTTTGTTGAAGCCATTTGCTAGTTTATTATTAGTTAGTCTGACATTCAAGAATATAGTCAAATTAATTAGGTTCCTGTCATTATAGGCTTTGGTTATGTCACCCAAACTTATAGCTTTAGTTACCAAATCTGGAAACTATATAGTTAATACTTTGTACTTATCTCAGGAGACTGTTGTGAAGATTCAGTTACTGTCTGTCAAGTTTTAGGAACATACAATCCCATCATCATTTCACCTAAATGGCTGATGTTATTGTTGTTGTTACAGAGTTGGCCCTTTACCAACTGTGCTGACGTCACCCTTGCTTCTGCATGCTCCACATGATTTAGCATGGGTTTCCATGCTGATTGAATTGTTATAAGGGGTTATATAGTATGTCTTCCTTAATCCTTTCCTATGTCCTAATATGTCTTCCCTACAGCAAGACCATAAAGAAGTTTCTATTTTTCCCCTTCTCTCAGCCATTTACTCCCTCTTTTTGACAGTTTGCTGCTCCCTCAGATCTATGCAATTGTTTTCAGACATGCATGGCTGACTGGATCAGTTTTTATTCCTACTTTTTTAAACCTGGGTCATTTCCATGATCTGTTTTACAGTGCAGCCCCACAAGCCAATGAATTGTCACAGAGTCAAGTGGCAGTAAACTGAGGGGATGAGAAGAAGGTATGAGAAAGGGTCAGAGAGGAAACTTCTTAAAATGGCTTAGCTGCAAGAGAAAATCCTAGTGGAACTAAATCATAAGATTTAAAACTTCCCTTGTCAATCTGCAGGGAGAATGTTGCAATGATATAATTATTTGTACTTAGCTTGGTTACAAAGAAATAACTACGCTTTGCACTCACCTGTAAATAAATGCTTTAGTGACATAGCCACATAAACTATCTGAAGAATATCAGCATTTCAAAAGTATCTTCAAAAATCAAGAAAATGTTAGACTACATCAGGCAACAATCCTCAGAGAAGAAGTTGTTTAGGACTGATTTCTGAAGTATTATATTGGTAATTTACAGAGATCATCTACAGGGTGGGACTTCAGTTCAAACTTGGAAGGAAACTTTGAAGCACTATATGTACATAAGGCAAGTTTGTCCTCAGATTAGGCAAGCTTGTCCTATACAGGAGAGAGAAAAACATCAAGACAAGAGTGTCACTTATAGATTAGATCCCAGATTATGGTTCTTTGTCAGCCTCCTAACAGCCTTTTAGCTAAATAAAAGTGAGTATCACCTTGGAGCTTATGAATGGGTGGGGCCCAAGTGTTGTTTTTCATGTAATTTTCTCAAAATATAAGAACTATGTTTACATTTTCCACCTTATAAAGTGTATTTTCCTTTTTTTTTCCTTCTTCTTCTTCTTTCTATTTAATGGTAATCTGGTAATTTCAGGACACCTGGCAGATTTTCAGGCACTTTCCTTCAAGCATTGTTGACTTCCTTTTGTCCAACACCCTCAAACAAGATCAAGCTACTCAGAAGTCTGCTGAATGCCCCTTTACCAAGCTGCCAGGTTAGTGTGGGACTGCCTGCTAAGGGAGATGAGTATCTGTGGCAAGTATTCATCGTGGGTGTGAAGTAAAAGAAAGAGGAGAACAGGGGCTAGATCCAAAGGCACATGAGAGTCTCCTCAGAAGTGGAACTCACCTAGCTAGTCTGTTCTTCACTGTTATGTCTTCCCTTTTGTATTAATTTTTCTTCATTGTACCACTGGAGGTCCCATTCGGTGAGAAGAACTGAGTGTGTATTTGGAGAAGTTAGTTAGCTTGTTGGAGGAAAGGTGCAGAACAGACAGGCAAAGTCACATTGCAGAGTGGAGGACAGGCAAAGTTGCAGTGAAGGCAGTGAGCAAACGTATACCATTGACTCTCCCTATTAAACAGGAAAAAGTATGTGAATATTTTAAGTGACAGGTGGGAAGGAATATGAATGGGAAAGGGAAACAGCGAGGCTGTTGTAAAATGGTGTAGCTGAGGTTCAGTGCGCAGGCCTGGCCAAAGTACGTGGCAGAACAGACATTTCTACAGTGTTTCTATAACTTTTTGTATTCTTCTGACTAGGATATTATCAGAATGCATGACATAACATAATGCAGTGCTGTGTAGCCCTAGGGGGGGAACAGGGGCTTGCTCAGCCATGTTACCATTACACGCTGCCTCATGGTGCTCCATTAGAAGAGTGGAAATTCACTAAAACACATGGCGGTCCAAAATGTGCACAGAAGGCAGTCACAGAAGGAGTTACTTTTATTAGGAGTAAAATTTTCTGTGTAATATAATATTTCCCAGCCTCACTACCAAAAGGGAAAGCAGAAAGTAAATGGAAAATGTAACTGCATTCTGTGTGCCACATTTGTGTGTATATGTATACACACACTCACTCATTACATGCACAGAAAATGGGGGAAAGAGGTTAACACATGGGAAATATACTATATAAAAAGCTTATTAGCAAGAGCTACTCAATATCTGTGGAAAAGTTGACAAATTCTGCTATAACAGTTCTATTTTATTAAAAAGATTTTTTTTTCCAAATTTTCAAGCAACTCTTTAGGATCATTTAACAGCATAAAAGAGCCATTACAATGAAGGGTGCAAATATTTCAAAGCCAGGGCTATAGTCAAATGAAATCCACCATCTATAAGATAAAGGATGTAAAGGGTTACGTCCTGCTGCTACTCATTTTACTAAAAATATTCTTACTGACTTCAGCCACAGCAGGTTTGATTATGTGGGCATCCATTCCCCACACAGAATCAGTGAGCTCTTTTTCCTCCCTAGATCATTTTACTTCAATATTGACAGAAATTAGAAGGATCAGGTTATGGGACTACAATCATGGCAAGTTCCATACATTAGGCCTGCTGTTCCCTACACTACCTCATCTATTACATGGCTTAAAAGTCTGTGCATTTCTGAGTACCTGTGACAGCTCATTCTTATCATTTTAGTATTATTTTCCTAAGAACAGAGACAGTAACCCTTCACTAGCAGTTCTCTGAGCCCTGAATACAACTTGTTCATTTCTTAAATTAACAAAGTTTTTATTTCACTCAAATCATTTGGATGGCAAAGTGACAGTGGAATTTGTGACAAACAATGCTTATAAGAAAGTGGAAGAGGCTGTTAATCATGTAATTCTGTACATGAATGCTTGGTTTTGTCTTTTTTTCTTTGCAAGTGAGTAATACCTATAATGACAATTAAAAATCCGCCATAATATGATTTCTTGTCATTTGTCTGTTTTCCAGTATAACACAAAATCTCAAAGGCAGGTAATTACTCTGAGCAACAAACTGCATAACTCTGGCATTGCTAGAAAGTAAACTTGGCAGTGAATTTATTTACTGTTTCATAAAGTCCCAGAAGATTCCCAGGTATATGTGTGCTTCATTATTTACAGAACATTTTCTTTGACAGATTTGAATGGTAATGTAGTTTTCTGCAGGTTCATGGTTGCTTCTGAGTTCATGTTTGCAAATCTGCAGTCTGGCCTTTGTTAGTAGATTTACGATAAGCTTTTTGTCCAGCATAGCTATGATATTTGGTATGCACATTTTTATATATCAATGACTGTACTATTTTAACAGATAGGTTTTCTTTAGATTTTATCTCCCATTCACCCATATACCCCATAATGCTCTGCTTTTCACCAAGACCATGCTTTATGTTGCATTGAGCTACCTCTTTGTGTTGAAATCTTTGTTACACAGGAGAGTTTCAGGCCAGTCTTTAGTTAAAGCCCTGCAGAAACAATGCCTGGATGTACAACATATTTCAGGTTGCTTATCTGTAGTGCTCTGTTACTGGAAGCGATTCTCTCCTCATGGGTATGTTTCTGTTGTGTTATCTTCCTGAAGAAAGGATAAAGATTTTTTATATTTGCTGGTGGCAAGGACAGTGAGGAGGCTTCATGACTGCAAAAAACAAAAGTTCAGTTTGCACCAATACAGAGAGTTGGTGTTTGGGGATTAGCAGAGTGCAGAAGCCTTAAGGCTCTTCTTTCAGGTTGCATCAGGATAGCTGGAAGACAATTAAAATTTGTGTCTTTTTTAATCAAACCAAGTCAAAAGACTAGTTATTTGTAAAGTTCTTTGTTGTAAGGACTCCATCTCCTTTGACTGTTTACCCTAAGACAGTGAAATAGAGACGCTTCTGTCAAAAGAGCTGGAGCAGATCTTGAGCATCAACCAAAAACACAGAAAAATTCTAAGGTTGGCCCAAAGAGAGGCAAATACCTTCATATTAATTAAAATTAAAACCTTTCAACCCATTGCTTCCACTACTAGCAGACTTTCCTTTAGGTAGAAAAAAAAACCCTCTGAAATTAAAACTTCTTTAAGGAATTGGAGTATTTCTCATATGACGAGAAGCTGAGAGAGTTGGGACCATTTAGGCTGAAGAAGAGAAGGCTCAGAGGGATCTTGTCAATACGTATAAATATGTGATGGGAGGGTGTAAAAAGGATGGGACCAGACTTTTCCCTGTGGTACCCAGTGACAGGATGAGAAGCAGTGGGTACAAACTGAAACATGGGATATTCCACTTGAACACAAGAAAACTCTTCTCCGCTGTGAAATTGGTTTGAACACTGGAACAGGTTGCCCAGAGAGGTTGTGGAGGCACCATGCTTGGAGATATTCAACCCCCAACTGGACATGATCCTGGGCAACCTGCTCTCGCTGACCCTTCTTGAGCAGGGGGCTTGGACCAGATGGTCTGCAGAGGTCCCTTGTAACCCCAACTATGCTCTGACTCTGTGACTCTGTGAATTTTGTCATGTGACCAGAAGCTTTCCCCAGATTACAAAATGTCATACATTCAATAAAAGTATTCCAGCGAACTAAGAAAGTTCTGCTTTATTCAGTTCATTATCCTGAGGCACGGTCTTATATGGTCTTCTTTTTCAAACCAACTTTGCAACAAGGCTAAGTTCACAGCAATTTCTACCAAAATAAATTATTTTCCTTCTTTCTACAGAAAAGAGTTATAAAAGATTTGAAGTATGAAGAAACCTGCTGGGTGCCCTTGCAAACAAAGCAGACATTTTTTGCGTGCTAAAAGAGGTAATATTTTGTTCATCACAAATTATAGAAAAAACACTAGATAGGGGTTTCTAACTTCTCTGTTCAAAGTTAGATCTTTGTAATATAGCTTAGGGGGATAGTAATTATTTCTCAGCTTGAGCTCATTATGCCACCTATTCTATCATTTTCGGAAAGGAGAAAATTATTTTTCGCAAAGACTCTAATCTAACAACACACTTGAGCATGTAGGTCCAAAAAGTCTTGTTGATTTGAAGACAATAGTTGAAATTCTGGCACAATTCTGGCAATTCTGACTTCTGGTAATGAAGTCAGTAACAAATATTGTCTCATGCTAAAAGTGTTGGACTGAGCCTTCTGTTGCTGAGGCCTTTGTCAAGATCATTTTAAGCAGTTGATACAAAAATGCTTCTCTGCTTTGCCTACATCTGAATTGAAGATTTTTTTTAGCCTTTTTCCAGGATTTAGTTTTCAAACTACATGGCCTATAAAACATCTAAATACACAATCAGCAAATGGCTTGTTAATTTTGCCCTCCCTCCTCCCCCCCACCACCCCATGGAACTTTTATTGATATGTTCATTAGTAACATTTCTTTGCTCTATTTGTTTGCCAGCACTTTGCTTTTCCTGACTTCAAAGACAAAGGGGGAGAAGGGTTTTCATAATTCTTTTCTCAGAGCTGAGCACAGGAAATGGGGGATCTGTGCATTTTATCAGCTTGGCATCTGTGTCACTATGGCACTAGGGGAGAAAGAAATGCCATGCTATCTAAAACTGAAAGTCCTAGACAAGTAGATGAGCCAAGAAGGGTTAACTAAGAATTCATCCTAAAATGAAAGTTTGCTTTTCATTACGACTGTGTGGGGGAGAAGGGGAAAACTGAAGTTCGCTATAGGACTCCAGGCTACAAACTATTCCAGCCATGTATCTGGAGTCTGACCCAGCTCCCACTGAAATCAATGAAAGGACTCTTGATATTGACTTTACTGTGCATAGGTTCCTCATGTTCTTTTGTGATGACACCTATTCTACTAACCTTTACTCTGTTTTTCATCCTGCTTTGCAGGATGAATGAACATTTAGATAACCTAATGAGTTATTCTTGTATTCTTAAAACAAAACAAAAAAATAAACAAACAAAGAGAACTTTGCCATAACTAGAAAAGTACTCTTAGTAAAGAATTGAGACAATCTCTTTAATTTAAACTTTAGAGGATGATGTGAGTAATTTAGCTGTTATTTTATTATATTTCTGAATCAGAAGATACAGTGAGAGTTTATGTGGGTGGTCTCTCATTCATACCATTTAATTCATGGGGCACAAATATTCTCCAAAGTATTGCTATGTTTTTGGAACCCACATCCCATCTTCAAAACGGTATTTAGACTCCTAAGGACCTGACTTTAAAAAATGAAGTCAGGATATTTGGATAGCTTGGAATATATTTCTCTGATGTCTACACTCATCTCTTAATTACTGTCAGTCTTGTCTCACCACACTTAACTTTAGTTTTTTAGTCTAAACCAATTATGTAGGCTCCTTCAGTAGCAAATGAAGAAAAACAAGAAAATTCATAGACCTAAAATAGGCATTTAATATCTAAGAGGAAAATCTTCTGGAAATAGCTATCTTTCTCTGCTAATGACTGAGGAAGCTTTGATGACTACCTTCAACTAGACAGTTAACTTCTAGACAGCTAAAATTAAAGGAGATGAAACTAACCCTCAGTGCATATGAGACAACATAATTCAGAGCTGAGTTTACCCATTTCCTATTTTTCAAGTGATTTATATTGCTCGTCTAATGCCCCTTCAGCTGTGTTTGACTAGAGCAATATATCTACTTAAAGAGGCAAGCTAGGATATTCCAAAATATATCCTGTGCAGTGCTTTACACAAAGTCCTTAATTCCTACTGTAAAATCCTGTATTTCTATATGAATTTTAATTTTGATTAGTTTGGTTCCTATATGTTTGTTCTCATAAGACATTTATATTGTATTTAGAACCAATCTTTTACCCTAAAAATTTTACAAAACTTGCTTGTGGGTTCTTTTCTAAGTTTCTTAAGGGATAAAATGAAATAAAATGAATCTACTTTCTATTTAGACATGCAAGCAACAGGAGAAAAGAAGGTAAATCTATGCTAAATCTAACAGGTAGATCTGGCAGCAGGTAAATCTAACACAATAGTTTTTGATTTTTTAGAAATACTTTTTGTCAGATTCCTCTGACATATTTCTGAATATGTCCTCCTACATATTTCTGAAAGAAATGCAAAAAAATTCCYTTCATCTTCATCCTTCATCTTTAAATTGAATCTTAAAATTAGTGGAGGTTGATTTTTAGCTAATCAGCTAAGTTATCCTGAGACAATCCTCTGATATACCATCTTTCACACCATATTTCCTCTATTCTGCTCTTCACCTTGGACACTGTAAACATTAATGCCTAATAACCCTAGGTAAATAATTTTTTTCATCTTCTTATCACTTACATTTTAGGTCAGTACTTTTTATCTCACTAAGTTTGTCTTCCCTGAATATAGCCCTTCAACATACCATTTCCAAGAAGTCTGTGTCACTTTCCTTCATTTCTTTTGTATAGACAAATTTATGGACTTTATGTTTTTTGGACTTACTATTTTCAGCATCCTCCCTCTGATATTCTTTAGCAAGCCTTGAATACAGCACAAATACATAAACAATTAATTTGCTAAATAATTTTAAGGTTCCAAAGTCAAACAGTCAATTTTTGTAGGAAAATGTATACTTTTTGTGGATAATTTTGCTACTTTCTAGTTTAGTTTGTTCTGATAAGTTATAATTTTTTTAAGAAATTCTCTACAAAAGATGGTGGTATCTCAGATAAGGGTGATCTGTCTGCAGACTGCTCAGAGGCTGCAGACCCATGAAACCTTAAGGTCAGTCTAATACAATAAACTTAGCGGTAGAGTGGAAACACTAGTGAGAAGAGTATCATTATATCTGGTAGTCAAAGCACTTCCAAGACTGGTGAAGAGAGAAATGTTGGAAGAAACCAACCTCCTCCTGTGAAGTTTGTTGCCTCAAAGATTTTATATCTAAAACTGAGGAGACCTGTGTTTAAATTCCAGCTTATATGTTAACCCTCTGTACGTGACATGGCAAGTCACTTCAGGCAAGATGCAATAATTGACACAGTTGCCTAAAACAGGACTCAGGCGGAAGTGAAGGGCCTAGATCAAAAATTGCAATCCAAGGAACCTGTACTCAGCTGCCACTTCACACTGAAGACATCTAAATTCACTGGGTCTCTTTCATTTAATTCTTTAAATGGCTACAGTTCTGCTTTGCTGCATACCTAAAACTGATCTAGTCTGAATACCTCATTGAAAATATCCTGATTCAAGTCGGAAATTAGACTGAATCTCTGCCCAAATCTCTCATGGAATCAAATCTAATTTATATCTTGACTATCTAATAGACAAAGGCACATGAAAGAAAGCATGTCAACAAAAGCAGGCCTCTCACCAAATGCAATTGTGATCTATTTATCTGAAACATGAAGAGCAGACGGATCCCATTTTTCAAATAATGACTTGCTAATTATGGCACTTATCAAGAAAGTGGCAGATTGACACTGATCTCCTTTCTTAAGCCCAAAGAGATTCAAACTCATATTTCATACTTAGCTATGACACTCCTGGGAGGAGGGGTTATCAGCCACCCTTCCTATGGCAGTTATTCCCTTATGGAAAACAACTCAGGATTCACAGGATCGCCTAGAAGGAGTGTGACTCGGTACTTTAATGATTAAAGTTCTTTTCTGGTAGGCAGAGGCCTAGGCTCCGGTGCTTTCCACCAGCTCCAAGTATTTTGTGCATTGATGACTTCATATGAAAGCCAGCAGCTGTTCTATTACCATTCAGAGACAATTTTCTTTACCCAGGTAATGCATGGGAAGCATAATGCTTAGCTCTGGATTTGTGAGTCCACTGTGGGAACTACCTGCGATCACGAGCAGCAGCCTCTACTGTGTGATTGCCAAGGCATCCTCCTCTCCCTCACTTTTGCACAGCCTCATTCAGAGACCAGGCAACCTGGCAGGAGCATGTTGACTCACACCAAAGGGGAACAAGCCCTCCTCCTTCCCTGCGTGCCCAGGTGCTCTGGGAGCACTGGGGGTCCCTGGGCTGGAGATGGTCAGCTGTCCCTTGGGCAGGGCTGCACCTTAGCTGCCTGACTTAGCCTTAGCTGTTTGGCTCTGGCCAGAAACTTTAATGTGGAGAGGTCAGGACTCAGCCAATCTGAACTTGAAACCAAGTATTTAAACACTGAGGAGATGCAGGGATGGGGACAAGGGGGGAGGGGGTTGAAATTACTGCTGTCGTATAAATACATGAAATCCCATAAAAATATTTACAAGACACAGCTAATCTCAAGATAACGTTTTTTGGCCCTTGTAAAACTGACTCATCAGTATAATGGAGTATATTTTTGGTTGCTTTACTTTAACTTTCTTTTTAACAGTTAATATTTACCAAGTCTCTGGGGCCTAAAATTACCTCAGCCTTTTGCTTCAGGTCTACAGCTGCAGTTTCTTGCCTCACCATAGCAACGCCTGGAATGCAGTGTTGTGTTTCCTTTCCTGTTAGGAAAATAAGGGAAGCTAAAGTAGCAACTACCACCAAGAGACAGATAAATGCCTTTATAAATGACTAATTAATAATTTAAAGCTACATTACTGTGTGGAACGTAGGTGACTTTTAGATACTCTGATACTGCAACAGGCAATAACTCAACTACAGTACCTGGTGTATCTTATACTGTCCTCAAAATATATGTGCATCTGTGTTTATCAGATCAAGGCAGTTAAGATTAGTTTTTTGGAATTAGTGCAGAGAAGAACCATTTGGCTTTTCAAAGCAGCCAGTGATTTGGAGGTTTTCTTTATTTGAAAGTTTAACATAAAACTTACAAGATGTTTGAATTCCAGCTAATCAAGTTGAGCCCCCAGACACTAAGGCACTGTAAGCTTTGAGTTCTTTTTGAAAATCTTGGCCTATTTTTACTTTAAAAATTCTGAAGCAGAAATAAAAGCTGCTTCTCTCTGAGCCAAAAATTATATCTTTTGAACCACGCCAAGAAATGAGGTAGAATAAGATGAAAACCCTTATAGGCCCAGAGTTGATAGGACTTGGCTTTGGAATGGCTTCCAGGATCCACCCCATTATAGTGCCATATGACTAAAAGGAACTATAAATATTGATATCTTTTGATAGTGCATAATGACATCTTTTTGTTACATCTGTTGTTATACACGAACGTCACAGTAACCAAAATGTCATATTCTGTATTTCTGAGATCAAGATTATTTTTATACTTTGCATTTTAATGCAGAAGTGTAACTAACTGCTATTTTTCTTCTGGCAACATCACTATAACTTAAGCTTGACAAAGTTATTACTCAGTTATGAAGACAGGACTTGGACACACAGAGAATGCTGATATCAGAGCATAGTACCATGGAAAACAAGTTTCCTAGAAACATAAAATACTGCTGATTATTTACCCAGTCTCGAATTTTACTAAGGGTCAATGACATATATTAACGTATCACATGTTCTCTAACTGATACAATGGATCATTCTTTCTGGGGCTGCTTGAAGAAAAAATGGAGAAAATAATATTATCTCTGGCATTATTTTACCCAAGTTAGAACTGAGCCTATGCTTCTCTTCCGAGCTTACAACCTACAGCTTCCTTAAAGCTAGAAAGGATTAATGTCAGATTGAAGAAGCTGTGCAAATGAAGTCTGCATTTAGAGCTGTATAACTTTCTCTAGACATAGAAGGGTCAACCCCCTCTGTGTGCAATTCAAACAGAATAAAATCATGCAGTTAAGTTCTCACAGTACCCTGCTGTTCAGCTTACCTGTTGGATGGATATTGCTATCAATGAAGAAAGGACATCTGCTCTTCTTGTCATTCTGCTTTTGAATCATTGTAAATTTCCCAAACATCATAGAAAGATAAACTAAAATTGAATTCAGGCTGGGCTGGAAATTGCAGGGTTCCAAGAGCTGGTACGTGTCCTTGTCTCAAAGGCAGCAACATCTGTCAGAGGAGCAAGACAGACAGCTGCAGGCAGTAAGGGAGTCTAAACTTAATCTACTACCTCATGTCTGTTAAAGCTTTAGACTGTTTTTTTTTGGGGGGGGGGGTTGTTTTGTTTTTTTCTGGGCAGAGCCTGTTTTTGGCTCTGCCTTTGGTTTGTCTTAATCAAAGCCAACTCCTACAATATAAATTCCTATTAGCTTAGTGATGGTGCCCGTGGAGTAGTGGGGAAATACATAATGGCTTATTATGAAGACTCTGCACCAAAATATTCAAGAAGCTTTTTTCACTATACGTGGACCCCTTATGCCGTGAATATTGATGGGACCATGTCTTTGGTCTTCTTGGTTTTGATCCACCATGAAAGCTAGCACAGAAGGGTGGTTTCACAGGACAGCTGATCAGACCTCAACATTTCATTGGCAGAAAGAGTATAAAGGAGTTGCTAAAATTGCATCAATTCACATTATATCTTTATTCAGAATGGCTGGGACAGGTAGGAGAGGAAGGAAGAAGCAAAGCTAGTATACTTCAGGTGCCAAACCGGGACCTAACACATAAACATCAGTGGAGTAGCTTTAGGTTTGCAATGGTATATCCTGAAATCAGAATGTGGTCAGGGGTGGGCATTTTCTAATTAATAATTTAGGGATAAGAAGTGTCATTGCAGAACTTCACCATTAAAACATAAGAATCAATAAGGTGGAAAAGAATTTACTATTCCTACTGTTTAAGCATTAAACATTTACATACCCATGCCAGGAAATAAAGAGGTGAAGCAAGCACTGGTATCAAGTACTACGTCAGCTGGATCAGATCACTGTTTGCACTCTATAATAAACATCTTATATTGAACTTAATTATCTATGATGCCTACAGTACTGCCAGCTACACTGTAACTCAAGTCACTCTATAGTTTGCTTGCCAAGACTGTTAAAGAATTTCTTTTGTAATGTACCAGATTTTAGCCCAGAGGGTGGGGAAAGAAATCACACTATATGAAACTATGTATCTTATTTTCACACAGTCCTGGACTGGGACTTTCTTATTTTGGATGCACAGCATACGATCCTATTTCCACTGGAGCTGAAAGCAAAAACAAAACAAAACCATACTGTTTTCAATTCAAGCAGAACCCAATTCATACTTTGTGGACATGTCTATAAATAGATATCAGTTGACTGAAGCTTTGCCACATATTATTATTCACCAACTAATCTAGATCTTTGAAATTCCAAACAATCATTCATCCTCATCACACCTCTTTGTGGTATTTTTGCCCAATTATTTTAGATAAAACATAAGGCAGATAATTAAGAGACTTATCCAAACAATTCAAGGGAAGTGGAAAAGCAAAATTCCAAACACTGGAAAAATTCAGGGCTTGGTGAAGCCACTGTATTGCTAGAGACTGGCACAGACCTGTGCCTCATCGCCTGACAGAAAGTAGAAGATCTCCTGTCTCACTGTTTGGAAAGATCACCTCTAAGTACCTCTAAGAGCTCTAAGTCAAGCTCCCAGATTACTAGCTTGTTCCAAAAATGTGATAAGTGTTTCTGGTTTTGCTGAATAGTTGTTGGATAGATAGCTCATTCCTTGTGCAGACTCCTCTTGTCACTGACATGCTTAGCTCATGAAAACTCACCACTGGAATAGGTTTGTGATGCAAAGGGCTAACCCTATTTCTCTCTATGGTCCACTTTACAACCAACCCTTATCTGTGTCCCTTGTGTCTGAGAATTATGATAGAGGCTTTGATTACAAGACCATTTAGCACTGGGCAAAGGCCAAATATTTGTCTTAGAGATATGAGTTAACTAGGCCAAGAGCAGCAACATGTTTCCTACACTGATTTCAATAAGTTATCAGATTGTAAAGGTAAATTGACATCCAAGAATTTCCCTATCAGAAATCCTATCTTAATTCATTTTCATAAGGGACTCAAGATAAGGGTGGTGTAGAAAGAGAGATGTGAAAATACTGGTGAGAGGAGATCAAGGAAGGGGCCTGAGACTGAAGAAATCTTATTTCTGAATTTCCTGACCACTTCTGGCTTAGACTGCATTCTGAATATTTCATCCTTGTAGCATTTAGGGCTGAATTTCCTCATTTATGAAGGAAAGGAAAGGAAAGGAAAGGAAAGGAAAGGAAAGGAAAGGAAAGGAAAGGAAAGGAAAGGAAAGGAAAGGAAAGGAAAGGAAAGGAAAGGAAAGGAAAGGAAAGGAAAGGAAAAAAGATGAGAGCAGAAAGGAAAAGAGAAAAGTAAACCAAGTAAAAGGAGACAGAAAAGATAGTATCTTTCTTTAGGTCCATCTGTACTGGAACTATGTGTTACCTTTGTAATGTGCAGCCCCTTTTTCTTTTTTCCTCTCCAAAAATTGTTCAGTACATGGTAAATAGCAGCATAATCAGGATAAAGGGATAAATGCCAGTCCTACAGAATAGGATGTCTAAGCTGTAACTGATTTCAATGAATGCAGTACTGAATTCTCCATAACCTGACACTAAACAAGCCATCTTCTGAACAAACAATTTTTATGCCTTTGTCTAGCTATCACTTAAAAAAAAAAATCAAACACATAACAAAGTAAAGAACTGCATTATTATAAAGTCATTGAGGTGAATTATAATAGTCTGTAGAGAACACAGGACCTTGCTGGTTGATCCTTCCCTGGGAGTGACTGGTCCCTCAGATTAGACAGGAGAAATAAGCATAGGCTTGTAGCTTCACCTCTGCCCTGACTTCTTCAGTACCATTTCAAGCATATTTGTCTTCCAAAAGCTAGCACAATAAGTAAACATCAAATCAAGGATTATCCTTAATAGTCAGACCACTACTGTTATCTTTACAATCACTGAATAGGAGATTCTTCTCTCTTTTTATTTACCATCTGTTCTCTCGAGACCAAGACATAACCTAAAGTAACAGCCGGTAAGCAGGATCTGGGCACACCAAAGTTAGTTCCTCCAGCAGATTTTTCTTGAACCTTTATTAGTTCCCACCAATCTACCATGTTCCTTCTGCTGGCAGAGTACAGGTAATATGCCCATAGCTGAGTGTGCTTTGGGAAGACTACGTCATAATGCTCACTGTTTGGATTCAGAGCAAAGAAAACTCCTTTGACATGAATACAGCCAACAGCTGGCTGCCCACAGTCAGCCATGTCTTGTTTTATAAAGTTTTGTGTTTTATAGGGAAGCAGAGCACCTACAGATCCTTTGGCCTCAGCAAGGTTTGCAGGAGCGTCTCAAAGCCAAGTGATAAAACTGGATGAAAAATTGTTATAGAGATCCTATCTATTATTGTTAGTCATTGGGTTAATTTGTGATCCGGTGCCTCCACTATTAACTCTGCCTATTGAGTTAAAGGATAATCTAGTAGTTATCTAACATTCACGACCTGTAGGCCAAAGGTTTTAGCCTTACACTTCAAAAATACAGCTAAAAAAGTGCTGAGCACAGCTTAAGGTAACACAGAAAACAATAAGGCTCATTTAACAAAGCAAAGCATCCTGCCTCAAGAGAAGAGTAGAAAAGGGTTAAAATCTTTGTTGAATTCAAATGTAACCAATTAAATTATATCAGTGGAGAATATAGTCCTTTTAAAGTCAACCGGATAGAATCTGATATGGAAAAAAATACTGTACTTAGATATAGCAGAATGTCTAAGAAAAAGCTATTATAGACAATGCAGCAAAATCCTAGATAATGTAATGAGCAGGAAAAACTGGGTAGCAGAAAGCTGATTAAGTACATGTCAATTGGAAGACCTTTCCTAAGGCATTCAATCATGCAGAGTCCTGGGGAAAGTTCAGAACAAGAGATCTTCATATAAATTGCCAGGAAGGGAGGAAATGTGCCCCTGCCTCGAAGGCATGCTGTGAGAGAGTGCAAAAAAACACTGGAAAATAATAATGAAAGAGAGAAAGGTAAAAAAGGAGAAAAGATAAGCAAACCACTGAAAAAAGAGAATGAAATAAAGCTGCTCAGGAAAGTGCATCTGAGTGGGAAATGACTAAAGCTACACTGATTTCAAACATTTCTAATTCTGAATGAAAAGGTATAGACTGGTATTTTATCCATACTAACCAATCCACTTGAATGAAAAATAAATTTGAGCTAGCTTTCCTGAGACACATTATAGGAGCAAGCCCTAAATTAAATGCTCAAAAGGAGAATAGCTAGTGTAATAAAAGACACTATTGAGTCAGTCAGTTGCAGGACAAAAATTCCTATTATGAAAGGCCATTTTTGAAATAGTACAAAGTAGTAGTTTGCAGACATTAACTCTGGAAGTGATGGGAGTCCCATTGTTTAATGAATACAAACATCATTTGTATCCCTGCACCTATCAGAGCAAATGTAGTCTTCTGGTATAATTTTTATTGTCCTTGAAATGCAGGTACATGACAACTTACAGGCAGATACAGCAATCAAACAGCACAAGGCTGCCACAGAGATGTTGAAAGAATATTTACTTTACATAGAGCAGTGTGCAATTAAGTCAGAAGGAGAGAATCTAGTATGTATGTCATTGGATGTGAATTTATTTTGTGCTTTCTACTGTACTGATCGCCAAGGGGCACATTCACTACTAATACTTCTGCCAATGTATTCCACATGCAAATTCTTTAAGACTGTCTTCACTAGGAAAGCATAATCTGGATTTCCTGGTTAAACTGCTAACTACTGAGACTGCATCTTGAGTATGACAATGTGCACTAGTTTTATTAAAGACCCTGAACATGGCAGTACATGAAAAAGTGAGAATTTCACTCTGCTCATTTATGATTCTAGAAAAAAGCTTGAATATTAGACACAAATAATGTATTGTGAAGAGTCCAGTATCCAGAGGCAAAAAGAAAAAAAAGAATGCATTATTAATTTTAAGTCTCAAAATTGTGAGGTGCTGATTTGGAAGCTGGTAACATGCCTGTCATCTCCAGAGTACTACATAAACTGTAATGAGGCAAAAAACAGAATGAAAAGCTTGTGGATTTTAGGGACAACCTATAATTTAACTGGAGAAAATAAATTTCAAACTACTTTTCCTTATGTTTTACAGACAAAATTTTATAACTTTACTCACATGAAGCTGTGCTTATTCAGGCAGGTTGCCCCTTTCCATCTAGCCTATTGACATTATTATTGATCCATCCCTTAGGACAGCTTGGTTTGTTGTTTTGTTTTTTTTTTATATCTTATATTTATGAGGAAGGAGAAAACACATTTGAGCTGTGAAATGAGCAAAACAATAATTTCACCTTTCCCTGTCCTTTTTCTCAAATTCCTAACCAGTTAATTCACTCGTAGAAGCACCTAAAAAAATCCAGTGAACACTTTCAGTGTCAACATGAAGGTAGTAATCCCTTAATAGCAATGATTAGAGGAGGCTAAATTGTCATTTTTCCATTATGTATTATACCTAGGCAATGACTGAGTATTTGGGAGGCTGTTCCTAACCCACTAATTCATCATAAGTATTTGCATGAATGACCGTGAAGAAAGGTACCCTTAAGTAAATAATTTACTCTTTCCTTTCCGCAAGTGTACTGCTCAAAATCTTTCAGTCATTTATTCAGAGCATAGCTACTGCTATTGAGCCATTCAGGTTGTCAAATACGTAGTCTCATTATCATTCAGCCCATTATTCCCCCAAATATTTGTTCTGGTGTATAGTCTACCTGAAATTATATTATCCATTGATGCAATTTTTTTCCATCTTGTAAAGAAAAGAGTAAAACACGAAGAGAGGCAAAGAAATAGTCTCTGTGTTTCAGTGTTGCAAAAAAAAAAAAAAAAAAAAGCTTCTATGTTAGAAATGATCATAAATGGTGAACTGGCATGTACTTGGGCCTGCAAAGAGGCCTAAATAGCAGTGCTGAAATCAGACATTAGATCATCAGTTCTTGAGGTCCAGTTCTGATATTTTCATGTGCTTACTAATTATAATTATTCCAATGCTTTTCTTTTCAGTAGAGGAAAAAAATGTCAACCTGAAAGGAATATAATACTGTGAGCCAGGAAGAACATGCAGAGGGCAGAACAGATGTCAAAGTGGAAGTCATCATTTTTAGATAAAAACAAAATTTAAAGTATCAGAATTTTGCCTGGGATGGGAATCTGTCTTTTAATTAGTATTGCTGCCTGGAATTATGTGGCCCCCTCCAGCATTCCCATGGATTTCTGATCAGAATGCACTATTTATAAATGGTAATCTCCACACTAACTTTTTCGTCATCTCCAACAAGAATAGTTTTAAGCTATAAGAATACTTTGGAGATTCAGGACCAAATTAACTTGAGATAAAATAGGCAGCGTTCACTGAAAACACTGGAAGTGTGCCTGGTCATAATAATGGTGACTATGATTCACTGGGTTTAAACCTTAATAAATGGCAGTCTAGTGATTCTGTTATTTAACCATCACTCAATACACACTGGCCTTCAAACATGTTAAAAGCCAAGCAGATCTTCATCAATAATGCCAAAGGATGAGTTAAAAGTTCCACTGTTTGTTCATGCTGAAGGAAAGCCTCAAATAATTCGGTACAAATTATAGCTAAAGATTCCCGTGGCTCACTCTCATGTGGTGCTTAGCAACAAAAATATGGTGCTCCACATAGTTGCAGGGACACTGTGCTGACATATATAAAGGTTATGGGGTGGGAGGGTTAAAGGAAGGATATCAGTCATATTTTGGGGAAAAAATGACAGCAGTGGCTCACCAGAAAGTGTTCTGACTGACAGTCTCCATCATTATCTTATTTCTTAGTATCATAGTCTGTAATTAGAGTACAGCTGACGTGCTGAGAAATATCTTTTCTGCTATTTACAGAAAAGAGGGAAGCACTTATTCAAAACCCAGCTGGGTTTCCAAATGATATTTCTTTCAAGTCCCATACTAATTTCCCCAGATAGTCTGCATTAAGAAAGATGGATAGGCTTCTAAACCAATACTCTTTGTTAGTTCTTGAATGCATTTCTATTTCCATGTTTATATTTATCAGTCTAAATAAAGCATATAGGTGTCACTTGATAAGAAATACTGTGCTTGTCTTCTGAAATCCTGAAACTGCTGAGAAAAAACTATAAATTTATTTTATGTGGTACACTATTTAAAATTACTTACTTGACTTAGAATTATAAACAGATATATTTTATGTTACAGCTAGCTAGCTACATCTTAGTCGTGGTCTTTCTTCATTCATTTGCAGGCATCACTTTTGCCAGGAAACCATTTTCATTTATATGGATACAATGTAATAACTGAAGCAGCAGAAAAAGCTAGACCAAAACACCTCAAAGCCCCCCTACATTATAAGAAATGAGATTTATAGTACCAGAGTGAGCTCACATAAACACAATTACCATACGAACTGTCTGAGAAGCAGATAGCATTGCCTAGGGCAATTATCAAGGGCCTCCTTACCTTTTTTTATCATGTCCCATACTGTATCATGTCTCACAAATAATGAGACTGTAGCAATCCCTGCAGAGCCATTGAGACAAGAAAATAATAGAAGCAGAAAGCATTGGCAAATCCTTTCTGTAAGTAAAGTTTTGCAATTTGGCACAGACTTTAGCAGTGATATGATGAAGTTTGTACTTACATGATACATGATCTAAAAGGAAGTCCAAAAGTTAAGAGCATACCTCTTGTGGGGGTCAGGTTTAAATTCCCAGGACTTTCAAGACATGAAGAGTGAGCAGTCTGACTACTGAAATATGAAACTCAGCATTATCATCATGTATATCCATCACTTTTGTTCGTTAACCTATCTGGAATGACCGAAATTAGAGGGAGAGTAGTGATGAGCATCTGGCATGTACTAGAGTAACGAAGGCATCTTCAAAAGGACCATATTTTAGAGTTCATACCAACAAACTAGAATGAATTCCTTTAAGATATAATTCAATCATTAAGTGGCTAATTTAATGAAACATGTGGAGTCTGTTTGTGCCCTTAAGAAGCACTGATTTTATTATTTCAAGCATTACATGTGATTCTGAGCCATGAGGACTCAATATATCTGACCAGCCATTCAACAGATGGAAGTTGGCACATGCAAATTTGTACCAGCTGAAGAGTTGTTCCAGTTCATGCAGATTTAGCTCTGTCAGTTACTGTCTCCCAAGTGACCATCAGTGCCCCTGAGGTCGCTAGGTACTGAGGACATGCATACCATGCAGGACCTCAGTACCACTCAGTAACTCGCCAGCCTGTTGTTTCTGTTAATATACGTAACAGCTCTATGTGAACATCTGCATAAGCCATTTACTCTATAAGGTCAGGCAATCAACACAACGGAAAACATTTTATATTGTAAAGAATCATCTTACAGATGAGTTCAGCCCAATTAAAGAAAAGTTGAACTGCCCATATTGGACTTCCCAATAAATGACCAAAGTCCATTTTTGAATTGGACTTAATTTCTGCATAGGAAAAGGGACATGTCTGGGGAAACTTTGACATACTCATTCAATCCTCACTGGAGGCTCCTCAAGTTTTAGACCTGGCACTCTATCAGAGGGATGTCATGTTATGTACCTCTGCCCAATGTGAGTCTCTCTCTTTGGGGCCAGCCTTTGAACAGGAGCATGAGACATCATGTCTTGCCACAGGAACCACTTCTAGAGATTTTCCTGTCTTCTCCTTCACAGAAACATCATGAAAGGTCCAGTCAACCATACCAGCAGTTGGCATGTCAAAACTCTTCTCACAACCCCTTTTGGAAGAAATCTCATGAGAGTACCAACCACGGATAATTTATAATGCTGTAATTAGTGAATTCTTCCAAGCTGTTTGTGATTACTGCGTTTTGTGCTTAGCCTTATGTTAATAATGAATTTTATTTCTCAGGTTGCTGGCTAGGAAACTCCACAAAAATTGGCATGGGGGATCTAAGTTAACTCCAGACTAAAGTTCTGAAACATTTTCTGACTGATCAGACAAATTAAAATATTTATTTTGAGGTCGAACATAAATATTTTGTTTTATCTAAACAAATAAACAGAAAGCTGTATTTTGAGAATTTCAAATAAAGAAATGCCCCTTAATATTTTTAAAACAACTTGTTTCAAAATTTCAAAATGAGACTTTTTTCCAGGTTGTTTTTAGGCAAGAAAATTCAGTAAAATGCACCGTAATTCAAGAAAACATGTTCAATATGAACAAGTTTTTGACCCCTGGAAATCTCCCAGCTCTACTTGGAAACTGGATTTACACCAAAATCAGAAAACAAACCCCTTGTTTTTTAGAGACTAAAATTAAACCCAGAAGAAAATCATACAGCCAAATCCTGCTCTAGGAATTCAACCCCAAATTCTTTTTGAATCTCTTTAAAATAAATTGCCTGGTTTGGTTCATCTTTAACATTAAGGAAGTCATTGCTGTTCTGCTTACTAAGTAAAACAGTAATATTGTAGTACCACACTCCTGGAAGTCTCACCAAATGTGCAATTAATACGAAGGGTTACAATGCAGATGAGCAGCAGCTGCTAGTATTTAAAATTGCAAATACTGTGACTATGAACACACTTAACTGTTTGCCCACTTTTAAGGCAAGTAATGTCAAACTCCAATTTTAAAATTTCTCATGCTCCAAATACAACATTTTATTATTTATATCAATATTATGAGACAAAGCCAGCTACTGGCCACTGGCTGGTGATCAGGGTGATAAGAACCGTCACTCTACCTATTTTTGACAATAAATTAGAATCTAAAATAGAGAACAATCTTGCAAAGCAGACTCTCAAGTGTTCATAAAATGGTCACAGAAAGTGCCATTGTTTGGACAAAAGCATACTGAGGTTGGTTTCCATACCCCCAAGAGGAGTGAATAAATCACTCATACTGGAAGGAAAAGCACCCAGTGTTGAAGATCAGTATGGAAATATGCTGATATTTGAACAGAACCAGAGCTGATGGTTGGTAAGTATGCCTGAACCCTGTAGGCTGCTGCTACCTAGGGCAGCTAGGGAACATGTGGAAGCAGATGTCAGCTGTAGAGAGCCTAACGAAAGGAGGGATGCCTGCAAGGTAAAAGCAGTGTGTGTCTGAGTGCTGCAGGTGCCTAATGGTATGGCTCTTCTGGGGACCCTACTGGGTGGTGGAAAAACTTGGCTGTTAGTCCTAAAATAATGCTTCTCTTATTCACTGGAATAGGGCAAATATGACATGATTTTTAATGCAACATTTATATTTTAATAGTGCCTGGGGGCAGAATTTGAACCCACCTGTGCACAGGCACTGAACAAAACACGCAAAAAGTGTTCTTTGTCTCAGGAAACATAAATCCTATTAAAACTTCCTGTTCTCATTGGATGATGTTTGGAGGAATGACAAATAGCAATGTGACCTAAATGTTATTTATTTAAAAGTCAGAATGTCCCCTCTGAGTCCAACCAAACTACTTACAAAATTCCAGTCTGCCACAATTATAACCCCTTTTTCAAAGAATCATCATAGAACCACAACCATTTCAGCAGATACACAACCCATCCAAACACATGCAAACAGAGATGTGCACTGGAACAGAATAAATCCCTCTGTAAAGCTCCCTTTATTAACACTGGGACAAGAAATTATTCAAATGCTAGAAGACTGTAACCCTACCTCTAAAATTTTCTTAACTAAATTAGATATCAAAGTCTCTTTCTAACAGTTATGTGGTAGCAAAGAAGTATGACCAACTTCTTAAATGAAAGGAAAATCCCAGCCCCCTGCTTAAGTTAAAAATCAACTTCAAAAGCCTGCTAAAATTAAGCTTTTGTTCCTGGGCTTCCTCTCTGGCTGCTCCTTGTATTCAGCCCTAAAGTTTCTAGAGCCCTGGTTGTCTTTCCTAGGCTTAATCCAATCCTGATGTAGGCTGCCAGAAGCCCTTCTCCCCTTCCCTCCCCTCCCCTCCTTTCTCAGGAGAGTCATCTAACCCAGAAACAAGCTAAACTATGCTAAATGCAGGCCGCTGAAAAATCTTCTTTTGTAATTATCTGTAAGTTACATACTCTGTAGAGTGCAGAGGTATTGTGATGGGCACCTAGCAAAAACATTAAAGGCCCAGAGCCAGAGCACTTCCCAATATAAAAATGTTAACTATATTAGTCTTGGCTGGATTAACTGGACAGAGGACGCAGTTGTCTCCCTACAGCATATCAGCTTGTCTTCTCTCTTCCCTGAGTTGTTAGGCATGAAGTTACATCAATGGTGTATGACAATTGTAACTATAAAATGTTGGATAGAAATAAAAACTGATGTGCATGGTGTCCTTGTTCATACTGGTAGCAGAGCTGGAGCAGCATAGTCCTGTTTTCCTCCTTCTCACGTCCTAGCACACAACCAGCAGGATTTTTTTTGCAAAGTATTTATATAAAATAAAGTTTAGTGGATATCAGTGAAGAGAATGATATAATTGAACTCCAGTGGTTATAGAAGGCATGCAATTTACAATTTTGCAGTGAAATATCTGAAAGAGAAAAATCTTGGTGGAAAGTCAAGTAAGTGTTTGTTCTTGTTTATATAAACTTTTTTTTTTTTTTTTTTTT
>NW_020449963.1:423027-454096 GCF_003343035.1 Apteryx rowi
GGAACTGCAGTTCAAACCAGGGAGAGAAAATAGCTGAGATTGCCTGGAGCTTTATCTTGAGCAATAATTCTGCATTCATGGTCTGATGTGACTATTCTACATGTAATCTCATTATCTTCCTAACAGAGAGAGTAGGAATGTAAATATAAATGATCTATGGTTTTTGACTTAGAAACCATGGATTTTGTGTCTCGTCTGTTAAACTGTTTTGAATCTAACCCAGCCTGTTGTGAACATTACAATAGAAATCCATTTGGGGAAAACCTTTTTATGTAGTAGTATGATATCGAACTCCCAGAAGCTCAGTTTTTCTAGTCAGTAAGCTGACTTCAAAAGGATAAGAGTATGTTTTTCTGGGAAGAGTATCCAGAAGTTTAATTCTTTAGTCTGTGGGAGCATACTCCATGTAGAGTTTGTTTCCCTGCATTTCATATAGCTTCTCTCCCTGGCAGGATCCTCCTGGATGTTTTGTAAGCCATACACTTATTTATTCCCACCTTGCTTACTTGAAGGTGATCCCTATTATCCTACCTTTCTTGGGTGAATAGTGGATGAAACTACATGTATTTCCTTGTATTTTTGCCTGTGCCCAGAAAAATCTTATTTGTCTCTACTGATCCAGTTACATTGCCTGTGCTTTCTAAATTCACCAGCTAGGTCGTGTGGCTTGGCATGTGTGCTGTTGGCAGGCTGTGCCCAGAATCCATATGACCAGCTTCTGGGCTGTCATCCTGCTGTAAATCATGGAAATAATGGAGATCACTTCTGAATTACGTCACTTAGCCGATACCAGAATCCTGACCTACCAATTTCCATAAACTATATCATTTGAAATTATTCCTCCTGTGAGGAAGTCATTTCATTTTCGTTCTGTCTTACTTCTCCTCAGAGTATCCTTACTGAATTCATGCAGGCATCCCAGTATAATAGACTGATTATAAGGGAAGAAATGTATTTTATCCTGAGCTCATGTGCAAATATTTCCTCAGTTAACACATTTCTCAGTTCCCAGTAGGATTAGATCATTGTACCTCTAATATTTCACAAGAATTTGCTGCTGATTTGATAAATTGAAAAGATGGCATCTTCTCTACCACAAAGTTCATTGCCCCACAAAAGAGCCGTTCTGTAATAAATAATAAATATACAGTACAGCTTCCTTAAACAGATTCCAAGAATTTTATATGCTGTAATTTAATCTTTAGAAAACCAGAGGCTATTAAATGAACTAAACTGTCTTAGCCAGAAATCTCTGATTTGGGCTGCTCTTTGATGTTTGTATCTGAAAGTCTTTGATGTCTTAAAATTGTTTCAGAAATTAGAAAAAAAAATCTTGACTTTGTAAATCATTTTGTGATTACAAAAATGACAATATGATGATGAATGGCACAGAGTTTACAAAAAGGAATAATTTCTCTGAATATTAAATTAATCAAAAAGCCAAGACTGTCTACTATGAGTTCCTAGCGCCTTAAAGATTCTTTGGCATCCCAGATGCACAATGAAACAAAAATAGTTTAGCGTTATTATGAGCACCTTTCCACATCTGCAATCCTGTTATACAATAAAGTCTTGTTCTTCTGTAGCAAGATTGCACCGGTTCTTTTTTTCTTTCTTTTTTATTATTAATTTGAAACATGTGGGCAGAGGGTAATCCGGTAAGCCAAAGGCATTTCATATCAGAGCTTTCATACAATCACATGTAACGTCAACCATCTGGATGGAAGGATAGATAGAACTTGTTTTATATCAATAGATTTTGAATGATAACAAGGAGCAAAACCAGTAGAGTTCAAACGGATTTATATATATATATATATATATATATATATATATATATATTCCCTTCTGAGAACACAATATTAGTGGTATTCACTTGAACATGGGCCCATTGATGGAATAACTGTTCTTGCTATTCAATAAAACAACAAACACTATGCAATAAGAAAGTTCATTGTATTTACAACACTTTCAAAGTATAGCATTGTCTGTAAGGAGATACATATATAACATAAAAGAGAACAAGTGGTATGCATATACATGTGCAAAAAGAGAGTTTCTGTCAGCAACATATTTTTCTGATTGGTAAATAAATGCCACTTTGAAATTCCATGAAACTTGTGATTCAGTAGGCAATCAAAAGATAATAACTTAAAAAACAGATGCCTGTTTTTATTTTGAGCAAAGAGAAAGCATTATCTCTGCAAACACATTCATTTATCATTTCTTTTCAAAGTGAACTTCAAAATTAAATTAAAGTGTTTGAAAGAAAAAAAAATTAAACAGACATCTGAAAAGAATAGAATCTATTTATAGTTTTACCTTTTTGATGTCAAAAGATATCCTAGAGTAAAGCCTTAAGGATATAAATTCTTCTCAGAGTTAGAATAAAGGAATGCAATTTTTTAAGATGGATAATCCTGATTCCAGGTTTTGTGAAAACCTGATAAGAATTCAAAAGTTCATGCATCAACTGTAAAAGGCTAAAACCAAGAATCAATGCAAATACTTAAAAGTATTTACAGTGCTGTGAAATCCAAACTGCAAGCATGTGGAATACTATGTATGTTCTAAAAACTGCAATTGTTTGGATTTCTGTACAAATAGAAGCAGAGAGGAAAATATATGACATGTATTATCTTTGCCAGCACAATACAAATTAGTGAGTTTCCACTATATGTTTAGGTAACATATCATCTAATCATTTAGGGTATTCTAAGTTGATGTGTTGTTTTAATGTACCATTCCAGATGTTCTCTATTCTCTGCAAGTGCCTGAATAGAAATAAATTTCAAGGTGAAGACCTGAAAACTGAATGCTGGAATTATGTTCTGGCTGGTTGAAAAGCTTAGTAAATACTAGTAAATAGTAAATTAAAAGAAGTGCTGGCTTCCAGGCTGGTTGTTTAGATAGTTAATGATTTGATAGATAGATAGATAGATTGATTGATTGATTGACTGATTGATTTTTGTTAGCTTTTTCCCTTGTGATTATTAAGCATTCCACACAGTCCCCTGCCTTTTATAGTCAGCAGTTAATTCATTTTAAAGAGGAACAGAGGCCACAGGCCAGCAAATCACTTAAGCACTTGACAACCTCAAGTTATTATCACACTTGAAGTGAATGAGGCTACTTCTGTATTGGTATTGATGAACACAAATGTGTTTTTTGACTTGACTAAATCATTGACTAAAAAGTTCAGACCTCTTCTTTCAAAATATTCTTCTGTATTCCACCCGTATTTTCTCAGTTGTCATGACCAGGAATAGGATCAAAAGCTTTTATCTGCCATATCTGCCATCTCACATAAGTTCTATGCTGAAACTTTTTCAGATCCTGGAGGCAAAGGGGCATGTTGTCTCCTCCTCTTTAGAGGAAGAGTTCAGAGCCGCACAGGTTCAGGTTGAGCACAATGAATTTTCTTGTGGTGTTCTTCTTGAAGGAAAAAGTCATAAAGATTCAGAACTCTGAATTACAACAATCACAGGATCATAGAAATGTATTTTGGAGGACTCTAGTCTGGACTCCCACCAGTGGGATTAATACCGGTACTAGATCAGGTCAGACATGGCTTTATGTTGTCCTCTCTAGAAAAATTCCAAGGATGGAGACTCCCCATGCTCTCTGAGCTGCAGTGCTATTGAAAAAGTTTTTCCTCGTGGCCAATCTGAACATCCCCAGCTGCAATTTCTGGCTATTGTACCTTGTTACATTGTCTGCCACAACCAAGAAGCATTTATTTTTTTCTTCTTTGTAGCTGTCCTTCTAGTACTTGCAGGTTGCTATCAGATCATTCATTAGCCTTCTCTTTGTCAGGCTAGACAAGCCCAGCTCCTTCAGCTTCTCTTCATGACCATTTTGGAAGTGCTTTACCAGACCATCTCGTATCTCAGCACCCCTCGTGTTCCAAGGGCCCCAAACTGGGCTTTGTATTCCATATAGAGCCTCATCAGTGCCAAGCAGAGAACAACTTCATTTGGTCTGCTCACCACACTCTCCCTAATATAGTCCAAAATATGATTTGCTTTATTTGCAGTAAGAGCACTCTTTTGCCTTATACTCCACCTGGAGTCCATCACAAGCCCATGCTCTTTTCAGGGATCTTTACTTAGCCAGTCATTTCCCAGCATCTACTGATATATAAGGTTACTCTGCCCCAGGCACAGGACTTCATTCTTCTCCTTTTAGACCTTCATGAAATTTCTGTTGGTCCAGTCCTCAAGTTTATCAAGGACCTTCTGGATTAAATTTCTCCCATTCATCATGTCAATCATTCTCCCTAATTAGTATCTCTTGGAGATTTACTGAAGGCATATTTTATATCACCACTGATTTTACTGATGGAGATACTGAACAATATGGGTCCCAGTACCAAACCATAGAGTACTCTGCTCATTACCAGCCACCCACTGGACCTCAAGTCATTGATTGCTACCCTTTAAACATGAGGGTAGTGCCAATTTTCAATCCATCTAACTGTTCTTCCAGCCCATACTTCCTCAGCTTCCGCATGGAAATCCATGATGGGGACAGTGCCAAAAGCCTTCTTGAAGACAAGGTATTCTTTGCTCTCTTCTTGGCCATTCGGCATGTCATCTCACCAAAGAAGGCCATCTGGCTGGTCAGACATAATTAGCCCTTAGTAAGTCTGTGTTGGCTGTTCCTGATTTTTTTTTTCATGTGTTTGGAAATAGATTCCAAGGGGACATGCTGTATGATCTTTACAGGGACTGATATGGCCTGTAATTCCCAAAGTCCTCCTCTCACTTTTTTTAAAGATGGGCATAACATTTGCCTTTTTCTGGTTGTAAGCATTCTTCCCTGATAACCACACTTTTTCAGAGACAGTAACCTTACAATCACTCCAGCATCCTCGAGTGAATCCCATTCAACTCCCTTGATTTGAAACTTCTCTAAGTAATCCTTACCCTGTTGCTACCTCATCATTGTCTTCTCCTCTCTTTCTCGAACTGTATCAGTACACACGGAAGTCTGGGACTAGGCTTTGCCTGTGAAAACTGAGACCAAAAAGGTGAGGTGCACTTCAGCCTTTCCTATGTCATCCATCACTAGGTTGTCTCTCCCATCAGACCCACGTTTTTTCTGAACTTTCTTTTGCTACTAGAATATCTTCAGAATTTCCTCTTGCCACCTTTTATGGTCCTGACCACTTTTAGCTCCAGGTGGACATTGGTCTTCCCGTTTTTTCTTTCCCCTGAGTACCCAGCAAAGTACTATAGTTATCCTATTTCACCTGTTCTTCTTTCCACTTCTTGTACATTCCCTTTTTGTGTTTTAATTCATCGGGAAGCTTCTTGTGTAGCCAAGAGGAGAACTAGCAAGAGTGCTTACACAGGTCAGTTGGATATACAAGGCTACACTGGTCTGTGATGTTCCACTCATCACTTCTGACTTGGGAGGCTGAAATGAGGGAGGATTTCCATAGGCTGATGGGCAAAAAGGTTCATGTGGCTATGCTCTCTGCACAGTCCCCACAGATGGCTTCATGGTGCTTTTCTGTAAGTGGTCTGCCTAAGTAACATGAAAAGTAACATGGAAAACAGTAGCAGATAAGAACTGAAAAGTCCAGGTTCTGGAAGGGACCACTGGACCTTCTTGTCTTCTTTTCTGAGACAATGTCAGAAAAATTTTCTCCACTGGGAAAAAGGTATGTTTAGTTTTGAACAATTGACTTTATGACTACTTAAGTTCCTTTCTTTTTCCTAGATTTTGGAGTCAGTCTTTAGACTGACCCTATAGCAATATGCTCTATCACTGACTAGTAGCTATTATATGTGACTATACAGCACATATGGCTTTAGCTGCAGGATGGCAGTGCAAGTTTTTGCTTGTTTTCATCCCTCTGAGCAGAACCATTTTGCAAAAAGCCTAATATGAATACTATATGCTGGCCAGTGGGAAATTATCCTGAATCCATTGTCATTGGGAAGAAGTCTGAAGTGAAATAAGTCTCTTAGTAACATTATGCAACTACCTAGGTTAAGCTGTTTTTATCTGATAGTTAGTTTTAGTTTAATTAATGATGAGATGATGGTTTTGAATGTTAAATGACTACTAACTAGAACCCCCTGTTCTCCCAACGTCCTTAAAAAGTCCTTTCTATGTTTGTCTTTGAATAACAAATCAAATAATACTAATACTTTAAAAAATACATGATGCAATTAAAAATGGAATTGTTTTAAAATATTCTGAAAAAATAGTACTAAACGGTAAGTGAAAAAAAATCATAAATGATGTGATTGCTTCAGAATGCATTAAGAAACTCCCTTTCAACACAGGCTTAGAGGAATGAGTCAAGAAATCCTGGAAAAAATCTCTCATAGCAATAAAGACTAAACCAAAACTACCATGGCTAATCTTTAACATCCTAGGACACTCCCTTTCAATGAATGCTGTGTACTACTGTACAAGAGTTTAATTCACAAGGCTAATTTTCTACCCAAACTAAGTAAAATGGGATTTATATTTGTCCTCTTTTTTTTCCTGAAAAGTAGAAAAGAAAGTAGATTTGCCCAATTATTCAGTCTTTCTGGAATTATAGTTAAAAGGGATTGTTCCATTCCTAATTTGTTTTCTCTGGATCTGGTCTCACAAATGAGATAATCCCAGTGAGGGTTAGCTTTGAAAGCAAAAGTGACTGATTTGACTTTCACTGAACTTGGGAACCAGTATTGCCTAGCAATTAAGAATTAAGTTAGCAATCAAGAGATAGTGGTTTTATTCTTAGCCTTGCAACTAATGTCTTTCAGTAACCCAGTGCAAGTAATTGAATCCACTTCTTTTCAGTCTACCTCTTTGTAAAATGATACTCTTAGAAGTTTTGCAGGTGTATTATGTATTTGCGTGTATATACAATTTAGAATGTTTTATGAGATGTTTGAATGGAAGCCAGTATGAAAAGATAGAATAACAAAATAATATCGAACTCTACAACTACACTTACTCCAGTGCTAGCAAAACATTCTATAGACAGGAGCCTGCATATCATGTGATTACAGAGTTAGGGGTCATAGCAAGTAATTGCAGATTCTTTTTTAAGTGCCTAAATTGCACTAATGGTGTGGGGGGCTACTGTAAGTGTAAGAATGAAGTTGTCTCTCCTACTGTGATACACCATGTCCTTTCTGTAAATGTATTGACACTATTGTTGCCCATAGCTAGTTGGGGAAAACTCCTAAATTGTTCAGGAATTCCCTGAAGTTGGGCAAAACTGGAGTAAAATTGCCTGGAAGGGAGAGGAGGACATGATGAAGCAGTGCTGAGATCAGGGAAGACTCTGGGAGTTATACAGAATAGATGGAGTAAGAGTCCTCATTCTCTAACCTGGAACATTCACTTGGGTGCATTTTTTATTTACTATTTACTTTTAAAATGTATTGTTTATTTATGTTTTCATTTAGTATTGCACCTTCAAACCACTGTGTTCATGAGTAGCACTACAGTAGTTGCTATAACTTTTAGGCTCAGTCTGTCTATATTATCCTATTTTCCCTTTAACCTGACAGAAGCAGGAATTTAAGAAATTAAATCCATTTTCAATTCCATGATTTCTGGACTTCTTTTTCATAAATTCCCCAGAACTATTTCCAGCTCCCTCCTGAATCTCTAGTCATATTGGTGAAGTAGGAGAGGATTCATGTAGTCAGTGAAGGCAGTGTGTATTCCCACCTCCTGCCTCCCCTTCTCCAGCCAGACTATGACTCTGTTTACCCCTTCCTCCCTTTAAAATATACTTCACTATCATGAACTGCATGAAAGTCAGTCTTTGCCTGAGTTTCTGGTAGTGCTTGAGGATCCCAGTAACATCTGGGATGCCCCTCTTACTAGCCACAGTACAAACATAAAGGAAGATTCAATTTCAGATTCAGATCCTGTGATTCTTCCTTAATACCCAGGATCAGTCTCACACTTTCACACATATTAACATGACCAACTGCTCCTTATTTAGTTCTAAAAACCTTCGACACATTCATGATAATTCTACACTGTGGCTACTGGTAAGCACCAAACTGCAACTCACTGAGATTTCAGTTCTGTCACAGCCTGAAATACACAGGAAATAAGAGGAAGTATAACAAGTGATGCAGTAACCAACCTATGGCAAGGAGGAGAGAGTACTTTGATGTGACTGCTGCAAAAGAGTTCCAGGGTCCTGACCCATCGTTTGGCTCTAATAACCTGAAAATATTCATATATATTATTTTATTTTTACCCCAAACAAAAGAAAATTAGAATGGCTTATTGGTTATGTAGCACAAGTTAGAGTCAAGAAACTATGACACGATTGTATATGAGTTTCTTTGCTAGATAAACACAATGACTGGGTACCTGCAAATCAGATATTGCTTCAGTTCTAAGGGAAATAAACAAAGGGAATGCTAACAGTATTTAAAAGTCTACATGTAAATTTGCTAATAAGTAGTGAATCATGTAACTGGAAAAGACAAGCTTACACAAGATTTTGAGAAAGCTGAATGCTCATCTTTCCCACCTTTCTTTCCATCAACAATTTTGTCATCTAAGTTGGCAGTGAGCAATATCTTCCACCATTTTTGAAACATTTTCTAATGAAATTGCAGATTCAACATTCAATCTCATACTTACCAAAAATGTGAAAAGTAAAAATGTTTCATTTCAGCTTTTTTTGAATGAAAATATGACTTCTTCACTCAAAATTACTCTTTAGCTTCAGGACACATGACATTTCTTAAATAATAAAATGTTTTATTGCTGCTCAATTCACAGAAGACATGTTTCTTGAAAAGGCCAGTTCAGCATGAAAAAAAGTAACATGACACTTTGATTTGCCAATACTTTCCATCCTTTTCTTCAAAATTTCACGTGAAAAAAAAAAAATCAGTTATTTCTAACTGTTGTACCTGTAGATTTTTCTCCATTAAAACCTGGGACAACAAAATAAGAGGGCTCAGACAACTCAGGTGAAAAACATTAATCTAATGACCTTTTATTTAAGCTCAGCCATGGCCAAGTAGATGTATCGGCAACCTTCTGAAACTGAATTCAGTTCAGGACCCCATAGAGACCCATTGAATTATTTTTTAGAGGAGGTAAACTTAAAAACTGCCACAAGTTACAAGCTATCAGAAAACACTCATGCAGGTTCATAGATCACATTGACAGCTTTGTGGAGTGCTGCAGCCAAATTAGGGGGTAAGACTCTAAGAGTGTGCTCAGATATACATGACAACTGTGTGAGAAATAACATTTCCAAAGTAATCTATGAAGACATGAAAGAACAATCTTCTCTGTGAACACAATTAGTATAATTAACTTCTGCAATGGCAACTTCAAACTAAAATTTGCCGTGAGAGGAGAATTCAGTCTGCTTTGACAAGAATGTCCACCTGAGTGGTAGGCTGCTGTTGGTGTTCAAAAGCCAAGAGCTTAAACCAGCTCCCTGCCAAGCCCTAACCCTATTTTCTTGACCTGAGCAGTGGAGTTCAGACATAATGTCTACTAACAAAGCCAGCAGTGGCTCAAGGGCTCTGTATCTAGTGCCAATGCTTGTGCTGCTAAATAAAACAGGCCATGGACCTTTTTCTGTCCTTGAGTTGTGGTGCCATGGCATGGCTTATGCCCACCTAGTTAAAATCTTTAGCTCTCCTAAATTCTCCAACAGGCAGGGTGGCTGCACACAAACTGTTTATTAGAAATGGTCCTTGGCCTGCGTTTCCTTTCAGACAATGCCCAAGCATTGCTAAGAGAGTGCTATTTGGCAGAGGCCCAAACCGTGCCGGGGGCGTGCAGAGAGCAAAGCAGTATGCACAGGTGCAGGCCAATTTGCAGGCCCTTGCTCTCCCCTTTTTTATTTACTCATATAAACTTAGTCACGCAGACTGACTGTGGGTGATCATGTGCAGAGGAATGTCTGTTGTTGTTGACGGTTAAGCAATTTGTACAATGCTTGCACTCAGTCAAATCAGACTGCAAGCAAGGACAGCAAATGCTTTCTAAGCGTCATTTGATTAAAGGAACCTGAATTAAATTTGTCAAGTTTGAAGTAAAAAGGAGATTCTTTCATAATAAAAAATTCATGGTCTGGAGCTAAAGCAATAACTTTGTATGTTTTACTGTATTCTTCCACATCTTTAGAACTGGCATCAAATATGCTTCCAAGTACTTTGTTGCACTCTTTTCTTGCCAAAATATCTTTTAATTTTATACATTTGTGTAATCAGACATCAGATAACCTTTGTGTAATCAGAATGTACTAGCATTTACAGGGTGATCCAGAAACCTTGCAATATCTGTGAAAAGGATTCCTTATGGCTTGTATAAAAAATAATACTGCTCCTAAATGCTGTTGAGTCCTACATGGAGTGACTGATGAATATCTTGGATATCGCAGATAATTAGAGGTATATTAGACTGGCAATATTTCTACTGTGATTTGAGCATGGAAGGTATTAGAAAAATACTCTAATTTTCTTCCCTGCACATATACACACACGAATCAAATGAGTAGGTTTAAAAGGATATGATTTAAGAAAACACATCTGGGATATTTTACAGGCTATTGAGCCTATAAAAAGTATCCATTACTCATTTAATTACTAATTTTAATATTAATATTATCATGATTATTACTAATAATGTCATGAATTGTTAAAATCAATTATATTGACCTTAAGGATATCTTTTTATTTTGTAATCCAGTCACAATGGTCATGTGTAGAGGAAAGGTAGGGGAAAACACATTTTTTTCCTAATCCTTTGAAGATCTAATGTTGCCATGATGTGCAGCAGGAACTTGAAAATCTGGCAGGATAGATTTTTGAGAGGGGTATACTTTTAGATATCCCTTTGAAAGCCTACCCTGATATAGCAGACTATAAATTGTAACTAAAACTAAATATTATAGTTTGCTTCTACATTTGTAGTAGCCAAATTCCTTAAAGATTCTATCCATGCTTGACCTTAGCAGTGAGCTAAATAAAGTTATGGGAGCTCTGTGTTGTTGTACCAGAGCGGGACCTAAGAGTGGATAACACTAACTGCAAAGGGAAATGGATGATACAGGTAAACAGAGTAAAATCAGACAAATTGGGAGAAGTGAGAGTTTTGGGGAAAGACAGCTGAACTTAAGGAAGTGAATCAAATATGAAACCCATGGAGGCAAGGCTAAAACATGTTCCACGGGGAATCTGGGACTAAGATAAAAAGCCTAAGAAGTGGTGACTGAAGCAAGAGGAGTTTACAAGAGAAGCAGTGGGACAGTGAATCATAACTGGAAAAGACACAGAACATTGATAAGGATAGACTGGAGGGGTTAAAGCAGGTTGATTCTAATTTTCCAGAAAGGAGAAGTGCTAACTAAGTCACATTCCCTTTGTAGACTGGAACAAACAGTCTTCTCCTCAAAAGTCCTTGCTGTCAGCAAATATCTATTAAATCTCTTGACAAAGTATACCATTTCCCCTCTAGTTTTCAGCATACAGGAGAAGATAACATTCTTCTTCATAGGCCTAAAGGCAGCAAGTAGTATGCTGGACCTAAAGATTTCAGCCCTGCCACAGACACATGTGGGGATAAAGTGATGGAACATAGGATGGAATTCCTCATTTTGAAGTTGACTTAAAAAAAAACCTAAAGAATTACAATAAAATTAGTATGCATTTAAAAAAAAGTTTGCTTGCAAAATCAAATCCTTGAAGTTAGTAAGTCATTAAAGTTGCCTCCATTTTGTTAATACAGACACATTCCAAATATACATTAATAAACTGCCTGATTAAATATATTATATAGAATACATATAAAAAATTTATTCTACTCATGGAAGAGCCAGATGCTTGTAGCTGAATAGTTTAATGGGATCTCCATAAGGTAAAAGAGCTGTATAACATAAGTTCTCTGAAAAAATAAATCCTAGATAACTCAGATTGGAATTCTCTTTTCAATCTTTACTTCTTATTTCCATATTGCTCTATTTCTGTTTCCCGTCTGCTCTATTTCTGTTTCCCATCTGCAAATGGATACTATACTAGTTCCATCCACATCTGTCAAGCTCACTGATATGGTAGTTGATAAGGCATGAGAAATATCTTAGAAAAGCTTAGAAATTATTAATCTTATCTTTAAATCATGGTTTAAATAATGCAGAAGAGTGAAGGTCAAATACTGAATAACAAGAAGGAAAGAAATTGCTACTCCTAACATCCTCTAATCTGCTCACAGAATGAAATGAAAATTCAGTGGGAAAGATACTATGTGATCTTGTAATTAGAGACTATTGTCATGAACACACACAAAGCCACAAACTGTTAAGAGGTTATTCAAGACCAGCAACAAAAGAAATTCCATACCCTCGGGGGAATATCAAACCCAGAATTTAGGAAGGCAGTGGGTGGTTCAGGGACTTGGCAAAAGGGACCTATTCTTTAGACATGAGTTTCTCTGTAGATCTCCTTGCTAGCTGCAGGAGATACACCTGTGAAATTAAAAAAAAAAAAAAAAAGAGCTGGCGATCTCTATCCAAATTCTAAAAATCTAAATAAAGCAAAAGGTTCGTCCTACCTGACAAACGTACTGTAAGTATCAGAAGAGAGATCAAAAAATGAGTAGCCCAAAAGACAAAATGGCTCATTCAACCAAAGCTGATCCCAAAAAATGAAAGTGGAGTCTACTCCACTCTACTCAGGATTTTAGGAATGAATCTTGGTCCATCATCATGCATGATATATTTATTCTGTTGATTTATAAACAAAATCTTTAGGTTACTATAGCTTTCAATTTGACATTTCCGTACATTTTACAAATTGTGAGAAGTGGAAGAGGAAAAAGGATTAAGAAATGGCTCTAATATCTAATAATAATAAAATTAATGAATTATAATAATGCTTTGGAAAAAAAATCGAGACTCTTAGGTAAACAATCCATATTTTTATTGCATTCCATTTTCCACAAACAATATTTATACAGCAAAATCAAGATGAAAGGAGCCATGTTTAAATAACATTACATTTTTCACACACACTGATAAAAAGCCAGGAAATTCAAAGTTAAGGTTGACATTCTAACCTTAATACAAGTCCTGTTCTCAATCCCTTCCACCCCCAAGGTTATGATTAAGGAATAAAGTGTCATTCATCAAATTTTGCAAGCTTGAGAATCACATCACACCCTAACCACAGCTATTCCCTTCATTTGTCTATGATTTATCCCAAACTTTACTTTCAAAACTTATTCTTCACCATCTGGCCCCATATGGGGAAATACCAACAATTACCTCTTTAAACTCCTCAAATGGTGTGTAATACAACTGCAAATATAAATGAATTTCACTTTACTGGCAGTATGTACCTAGTTTTATTAGCTTTTGCCCAAATTATTGAGTTTTGCTAATGATTTCCTGTGCCAGGGAACAATGATGTTACCGAATGTCACTTTTTTCAGGAAGGGCCAAGTCCTGAAGCCTGATCTTTATAAGTAGATGGTTAAATTCAAACTGGAGTAGTATTAAAGACAGGCTGTGACATGGTGATGCATTCAGGTAGTCAGATATAGGATTAGTGCCTAAAATTACTTCTGGGACCAGACTGTGATGTTCTAGTTTCACTGCATGTATTCTGTTTTTAAAGCAGAACTGGTACCTAGGCTTGACAGGTAATAATTTACTTATCTCGTGAGCAGAGGGTACTCACATCATCAGCATAAGTAATAAAGTTAATTCTTATACTGCCTATAAGGGTAAGGTTTTTGAGAAGAAAAAAAAAAAGTTGCAGAGAATTCTTACAGACTGAAATTCTAGTCACTACACACAAATAAATCCAGTTTCCTTTGCCCGTAGTCTCTAGATGTATATCTTACTGGATTTTTGTTTAGTGCTTATTCATAGATTCTTTATTCTAGGGCCAAGATTCATCCCACCTGACTGAAAGTGTCTGAATTAGAGCCCAGTCTCCCTAAGCTCCTAGTATAGTCCGTAAGGGGAGACAGACTTCTAGCTGATCGAGTCCACCGCAGGTGCTCACATCTCTAAGGAATCACAGTGTCTCCAGGATAATTTGATACTTGGATAAGAGCCAGAAGTTAGATAATATGATCCCATTTGCACTATTAATTTTATTTGTCTTCACTGAGGCAGTCAACCAGCTCTTTCAGCATGTAAGACTTGCAGAAACCAAAGCTAGATAATCTTGTACTCCTCTCTACGCTTCATATATCAAAAACTTTCCTAGCTGGTCCAGCCATCAAGACCCTGCTTCCTCTGTTCTACAATAACTTAGACTTTTAATTCAGAAATCTCCTTCTCTCTGGTTTCTTTGAAAATCACTCAGAACAGTACTGACCAATCCACCTATACTTTTTGTTTGGGCTCCTTCAACCTCATGACTAACTCAGACAGAAATTCTTGAAGTTTAAATTCTATCACCATCCAGTGTTTCTTGTCTGTGTAATCTGCTAATGTATTGAGACTTCAGAGGTCTCCTTTATCCTTCCAGAGATACCTGATTCAATCACATTTTGTCCTGCTTTTGTCTGCATACCACCATGTTCTTCCAGCATCAGAATAACCAAGCTTAAGCTAACTTTGCTTAAATCCTTTCTTTTGTATTAATTCTTCAGTTGCACCTGCAGTTGCTTCCTCTGCACCATTAATTGAGCAAGTGTCAAGCAAAGATATTTTCTAAACTCTGTCCAGTTCCTTGCAAGCTTTCCCTATCTCAGCACATACCCACTCCACCGATGTGGTCTGGTCTGTCAGAAACGTTAGTTCAACAGGGCAGGAACTGTCCTCTCTTGTGTGGTAATGAGGCCATGATCCAATGGCATTACTATAACTTTAAAGATTAACAGCAAAATCAGACAGCTGCAATATTAGTAAATTGGAAGAGGCAAAGGTGGAAGCTGTATTAGCCCTGTTAGACCCTGTAACTGTTTCTATTGGTCAGACCCATTTTGAGAATGAAAGCAACTCTCTGGCTATTAAGGGATCAACTAAAGGAGAAAAGATTTTTCCCATGTTGCAGTTTAAAAGGAGATTGTGTAAACATTTTTTTTCAGTTACAGATCTAGCTTTTTGTGGTTTCTAGATTAGACTTAGCAACTTTCAGCTCCTTGCTTATTGATTCATGCTTGACAGACAGTGCCCCCTTATTTCAGCATCCTGGGATCAGCATTGACTTCTAGTGAATATTCCAGTAAAGCACAGGTTTATATTGTTAGAATTAATAACATCTCAATCAGAGTGCTAAGTCATCTGAGTGCCTGTCTTCTCCTGTAATTGGCATAGGAACTCAGCACCCAGGGTTAAAACTATGTAAAGCTGTTTCCGTAGGAATACACTGAATTAAAATACACTTTTCCTCCATTTTTGCTGGTCCAAAGGATATTAGATTTTTGTTTTTTAATAAAAATACTTGTTAAAAGGCATTGATTTCCTAAGTTGTTAATAAGTGGGGCATAATTAGAGATGGGCAGAAGGATAAATATGATTCTCTGATAGGGCTGGTAGATCAGAAAAGCTACTGTGTTTGGGGTTTTAATCTCAAATCCTACACGAGCATCTAGAACTATATTATAGATATTTCTGAAGAAAAATAAATACACACATAGCTGCAGAATGGCTTGAAGATGTAACCATCAGTCTGTACTCCATACCTGTAAGCATTTCGTGAGTGAAAAAAATCTTTGTGATACACCAGTGAAATGCAGAAGTAGGATGTGAGGTGGATGAAGCAATCCTAGAGCAAACTGTCTGTATGCTTGGTTAAAACAAAGCTAGAACACACATATGAGCACCTAATCTGGGACAAGAAGACTGCAAAGTGTAAAGCTGTCTCTCATGAAAATTTGTCCTGTTTTCCCACATCACTACATTGTCTATGCAATGAAAACTTGTCTTCTACAGCATGGATATTCATTATGCACTTCCTCACCTCCACTTTCCTCAATGTGATAAAAATCGGCAAATATGAAATATGTTCAAAAAAACCCCTCAAATCACAGTTCATTCCGTTTATTATACACACTTTAAAACCATTAATATAAGAGGAAAACCAATATTAAAAAAAAAAAAGCTTAAGAGGAAAAAATAAGACACAAAACAGCAAGAAAAAAAAAAGCAGTTTGACACAAGGATTCACTTTGGCTAAAAGCCTTCATTTTCTACTAGGACCTACCAGTCGCTCAGTCCTGACTCTAGTGCTTCCTTTAAGGATGCAGTGACAGGCACACCCTGCACTAATCTTTTCTGTTGTACGCTATATTTTTTTGTAATGCCATACTAACTCAGCAACCATATCCCTTTATGTTCTTGCAACACAAAGCACTTCTGGTTCTGGCTGTCTTTAAAATTTGTCTCCTGCAGAAGCCTGAAACTACAGATGTGCACTTCTTCCTGAAGAGACCAGCGTGAAGGGCTGCTCTACCCTTCTCTAAACGGCGATTTCCCATATGACTAGAAATTCGTGTAGAGATTGATACACAGAAGATTTCACATTTTCTCTTTCTTTTGTTTCATGTTCTGAGGTGTTTCCCAGATAAGTTTGCACCGTCTGATCGCACACTTCTGCTGGCATATGCCCTTAAATTGTATCTCCATATATTTAAGCGGAATGCCTGTCATATTAGAGGAGCTGAAATAATTTACGTTCCTTTGCAGATCCATCGTTTAGCCGATCTCCCCCCCCCCCCGGAAGTTTTCTTGTACAACACTCAATATTTGGAGTTCTTCAACTTAGTGTTAGTTTTGGATGCTCTGTAGTTACCACTTTTCTTAACAGCTGTATTACAGCTCCTTTTTGCTTTATCAGTTCATTCGCCAGGTGTTCTAATGAAGCATATGCATAATAAATAAGCACATCTCTGACCTCCTCTCTCCCTATTTGCTAAGAAATCTCATAACGTTAGTAAGAATAAAAGCAGCCCCCCTGCTATTTGTTTCTTTATGTAGTATTAGGCATGCCATTAAATCACTGAAGTAGACGCAGAACCACCAGTCGTTTGCAGCAGCAGTAATGATGCCGGTGGTGCGGCAAGAGGAGGAGAGGTTCGTTGTCGCTCGGGAGCCCAGGGGCAGGAGGAAGGTAACTCGTCGGAAAAGGGCGAGGGGCGGCGGCGGCGGCGGAGCCGGGGCCGCGCACCTGCGCGCCGGGCGGCGCGGCGCGGCGCGGAGCTGTCCAATGTAGCTGCGCGCGGCACCCTGCGGCCGGGCCCCGGGGTGGGCTCCGCATCGCCCCCGCCGTCCCGCGTCGCCGGCCGCTGCCTCTTCCCTTGGCAGCACACGGTTGCTGCAAGTGGAAAAGCAAACGGAGCAGGGTGGCAGATGGGAGGCAAGAGTCTTTCCAGCTGCATCTCTCCCATAAGAGGGGATATTCGGTTTGCTCGCTCTCTTGGAAATGACGGCAGATCTTGGTCCGCGATAGGAAATATTTGCAGTCCTGTGGACAAACGGGGAGTTTTTTCACGGAGCTGGATCCTTCGGCCATCCCTACCCGTCTCCTTTGATCTGATGGGCTTTGAAATCTCCTTAGAAATTAAAGACTAATTATCCCCAAAGCGGGAGTGGTAACAGTGCGTGACAAAGACGAAGATTAGGGTTTAAGAGGCAGTGCAAGGGTAATGGCCAGCCGCTCGTAAAAGCACGGTGTGCACAAATCGTGTGCCAAAGAAAATCGATCCAATTCAACTTGGGTGTGTCTAACACTGCAACAGATTGTGAGAGCCAGCCTGTTTATTTAAAGATAGCCTGTGATGTGGGAGGGTGAAGACACAACCCCTAACTTCTTCCAGCCTCCCAAGACAAAAACCAAAACAATCCCCTACTTCCGTCCCCAAGGAAACATTGATCAAAGAAAGGTATTCAGCGGTGTCGGGTGCACGGGTGTGTTCATACGCATTTCACGGTATTTTGCGCTATGTATCCGGCGTTATCAGTGCATGCAGTCAGGTTGATTCCTACGTGCACCGCCGGTGATCGGGACGGCTCTACCAAAGGCGTGGGTAAGAGAGGCCGCTGTCCTGAGTAGCACAAGCTTATCCTCGTCTCAGGGGCAGGAGGAAGGAGTTTCAAAGCAAGTGCTTTGAAATTGCCTGAACCAAAACGAGCTTTACCAAGTAGCCTTTTACTGCCACGCTGGAAAGATGTTTGAACTCTAGCTGAAGGGGATTTAGGGGGGAATAGAGAGGCGATTCCAACAGTTACTACTGGGAACGCAATATTGGGTCCACTACAATGCTTACTTAGGCTAATGGAGGTCCTGTCATTCAGCTCGCATTGCGCTGGGATACAGGGTAAACATTCCCCGGTGACCCTCTGCATGCAGGTCCCCTCTTCAGGACATCATTAAAAGCATACATGCACTTGCCTGACATCGGTTGTCAGGCTCTCTCTCAGGGTTCAGAGATCCCGACAGAAAGCAGGAAGGCAAGCCCAGTGGAGACCCGGCTCTGCTGCTGCGGGCTTTAAAGAGGCTGAAAATCGTTTGGTTGCGGGTGCGTAAGAAGAGACAAAAGTGCTCAGCAGGTAAGAGCGGAGGGTTTTTGCCAAGAAGGAACTGTCCTTGATCGCTGTGACAGGATTGACTTGCTGGGGACTCCTCTCTCGGGAGCATCCACGCGTCCCCGAGGGGGCTGCCTGTCTCCTCTCATCAGCATCACGGAGAGAAATTTTACAGCCGCTCTTTCTAGTCCTGCTAATCCTGTTATCCGCGGGGTTATAAATATTAACGTCGCTGGGGATGGGGGACCAGATTAAGCCCTCTCTGAAGTAAGATGTCAGCCAGCCTCTTCCCAGCCCACCAGCGCCCGGGGCTCTTGGATGAGCTGCACGGCAGAGCCCAGCAAATGCCGTGCCCGGAGGGGCTGCTGGGCGCCTCGGTGCTGGACTTCGTGGCCGACCTCTCCCTGGGCGCCACCGAGGACCCCCCCCGGGCCGGGCCGAGCCTGGGGCTCTACGAGTTCCCCCCCGGGCCTCCTTTCGGGGACAAAGCCCTGTCCCTCCGGGAGGGAATGGCCAGGGGGCTGCCCCTGGCTGCCTTCGGGGAAGGAGATCCCGAAGACGACGAAGAGGAAGAGGAAGAGGAGGAGGAGGAGGAGAGGATGAGGAGCGCTTCCCTCTTGGACCGGCCTAAGAGAAAGAGGGTTATCACCTACGCCCAGCGTCAGGCTGCCAACATACGGGAGAGGAAGAGGATGTTCAACCTCAACGAGGCGTTTGACCAGCTGAGGAAGAAGGTCCCCACCTTCGCCTACGAGAAGCGGCTCTCCCGCATAGAGACATTACGCCTGGCCATAGTGTACATCTCCTTCATGACTGAACTCTTGGACAGCTGCAACAGGCAGGAAGGGAGCTAGGGAGCGGGGGGCCGGGCGCGCAGCGGGGCAGGGCCCGGGCGCGCAGCGGCAGCCAGGGCGGGGGGCGTCGCCCGGGGCCCCGGGCGCTGCCGGCCGGGCGCCCCTTCCCCTGGGCACGCAGGCGGAGGCACCTTGCTTGGCTTCCTACACCGCAGCGAGGAGGAGGTACCTGTGGGCTCCAAAACGAGGAGTACTGGGGAAGTGTGCGGTTGGGAGAGGTTGGGGGGGGAGAAGAAGGGGGGAAAGATCCAGTATGTGTAGATTTTCTAATATATATGCAATAATTTTTGCAATGGGAAGAAAGAAAGAAAAAAAAAGACAGGGTTGGGGGCCTTTTGGTTGTTGTTGCTTCGCTTGCTTACTTTAAAATTCTGCCGCTTGCTGCCTTTGAGAAGGGGTCGGACGGGGCAGGAGAGGTGGTCCCATTTGTGGAGCGGCTTTCGAGTGGATTCAGTTGCCTGCTTAGCTGCCTTCCAGGGACTAGAAAAAGCTCTGCGTGTGCATTTTAGCCTAGCGCTTTCTTTTTTAAAAAAATAAACAACTCCTTTTTTCTTTGAAATCCAGCCTGACAAGTCCATGCCGTGTATCACAGGGCGAGTAAAGTGGAACATCTGGACGGAACAGTCTGTTGTCAGGATTTTCTTCTAGGGACCAGTTTGGTCCTTGCTTGTGAGCGTTCAATACTATTGCTAGTACGGAGCAGAAGCACTGGAGAAGGAGGAGGGCACGGTGCCGTGTGGGATGGCAGGGGAAAGGCCAGCAGCACGCCGAGTAGCGCTGGAAAGTCCCTGGAGAAGTGGAAAGGTGGAAGCAACAGGAGCCTGCGTGGGAAGAGATCTGGGCCCCCTGTGAGAAAGCAAACTCGGAGGCTTGTGGGCTTTGATTTTTGAGGGGGTCGGGCAGAGCCCTTCTTTTCCTCTGGATGTTTTTCCCCCTAAGCCCCTTCACGTTTCATTGCTGCGAGGAGAAATAATAATATTAATATTAATATTAAAATGCCGGAGGAGGAGGGAGGGGGGAAGCCCCGGCCGGCCGTACCCTGGGGATGGGGATCCCTGACGGGKCTCCGCCTGCGCGGACGGGGGCGGGGTGGGTCATTATTTTGATATAGGAAATACACCAAATAAATATACTAAATTACTTTAGTAATGCCTCGCAGGCCGGCTGTTAGCAGGGGGCAAGCGTGGCAGCGAGGGGGCCGTGCGGGGAGCGGGGCCGGTGGCCAAGGCCGAGGCGCCCCGCGGTGCGGGCTGGCGCCGCCGGCCCTGCGCGGGCAGTCGCGCTGCCGCGGGGAGGCGGCAGGCGGAGAAGCGCTGCGCGCCCCCGCCGCGCGCGCCCCCGCCGCCGGCTGTGTCCCCGCCGCCGCCGCCGCCGCCGGCAGAGCCGCGGCTTTCTCCCGAGGTCTGCAGCAGCCTGCTCGGGGCCTAGCGCAGCCTGCACCGCAGCTCCCAGCTCTCCCGTGCTGGGCAGCGGCTCCGCGCCCCTTCGCAGCACAGATTCTTATCTCCGCTATATAAAACGGTCGTGATAATAGCGAGGTCAGCAGAGTTACCCTGGATTCAGGCCAGCACGGCTACAGTCTGCATCCAACTCTGATAGCTCTTTGATTTCTTCTCTCATGCTTTTGTTAGCTCATGGGATGATTCTTCTTTTTCTCATTCCATTCACTTTAGTATTACTATCATTAATGATCTAATATCCTATATTAATATTCTGATATTCTCTTTCACTTGTTTCCTTGGATCCCTTTTCCACTTGTTTTTGTTGACCTTCCTGACTCCATACAATGCATTTGCTCTCTGCTTGTCAGAATGTTTTTTTTTCCAAGAGGCGGTCAGATAGTTAACACAGCTGGATACTCTCTAGAAGCTGGGGTGTTTCACCTCTTCAGATTTTTTTGTTTTGTTTTTTTGCTAAAAATAAAATGAGAAAAAGGAACTAAGAATTAACAATGTTCCAAAATCAACAACTGTTCACATGACCAGATGCATTTTACTGTTACCATTGTGTCAAGCAAAAAGACGAAGACAAATTCTTTAAAGATATCGAAATGTGCAGGTCAGTGTTCATTTCTTAACACTATTTCTCCACAATGTCTATATAACTATGTTTTCCACAGCACTATTATATATCTTTTCATATTTTTTCTTGCCCATGCCACTGGATAAAATTAGAGCTCCATAACACTCTCAGTCTTAAGTTAAGAGATTCATAATGTAAACATGTCTGTAACAGATAATTCAAAAATTATTGGTTTTCTCTTCTTGGTTTAATAACAAAAAATTGGAATGTGTTCAAGATCCAAGTTTTTCCATACTTGTGTTAAAGACTAGAGAGAAGCAGAAAGAAAATGTTACATTTTATTTTTAAATATAAATCAAAATCTGAATCCTACATTATAAAATTTGATTTTAAATGGTCACAGGAAACTTTACAGCAGTAATACACAACAGTAGTGACATTCTTATTTGAGCCACTTTCTCTAAAAATAATATTTAAAATTAAAAATGCAGTTACAGTATCAACTCATGAAGACAATACACAAACAGCGCAGATCAAGTATCAAGGTGTTTTACATGTTTGTCAAAGACGTCAGAGGAGCTACTCGACTGTACAGATTTATAAGAGCTGAGAGGCTAATGAAGCTCTAGTTTATTATCCTTTATCCAAAGCAGGCAAAGATTTACCAGAATGGTAGTCTTGGCGCAACGTTTTCTTAGACACCTGTGTTAAAACTGAAGTACACCCTTACGCCTGTAAGCAGCTCGGTGAAACAGCGGGGTACCGTACCGACCATCGGCTTGCCCATGAGGATGTGTGTGAAGTCCTGGGAGCTCACCCTGCTAACAAATATCACCAGATTTTGGAATCACTGCGGACAGGCATCTCGCCGGCGTGTGATGCCAACTCACCGAGCTGACAAGAGAGGGGGCTCCGTGCTCCTCTCACCCCCCGTGAAACAGGATGGCAGGCACGAGAAGCCGGCAAAGCCCTCACCCTAACCGAGTGGCAAAACCGCTGCTGACTTGGGCGAGGCTCGGATTTCACCCGTTGTAGTTAGCTTGCTTTCGCTTGCTCAGAAACGCCGCTGCCACCAAGGCTGAAGCCAATCACAGTTCCCGGTTTCCCTAAAGCACCATGCCATTATCACCGCATTAAGCACAAAAACTGACAGTGTCAATTACTTTTGGGAAAAGATAATAGTGGGGTTTTTAAAGCCTTAAAGCTGTTTGATCATATCCCATTTTTAGATCCTGTTCTGAGGCGGGTTTGTTTATATTCTCTTTGCCCACTAAAGGCTGCCTTTCGGTAGAAAGTTGAGGTCCCTTGAAGCTATCAAGTTACGATTAGTATTCAGACACGTAAACCAAAAAATAAGTCTAAATGAAATCATATTTGAGAGGCATTACCAAGCTTTCTCAGAGAAGTAAAAATAAGCAAACGATTTTACAATCTGTAGTCAGACTGATCTTGTTTTACAGCTTCTCAACCTGAAAGTAGATTTAAGCAAATTAGTGCTGGAAACAGAACAAAATATTATGATAGCATTGCAAACTCCTGCATCCACATTTTGACCAGCTACTACGGCCCCATGATTGGTGTTTATTATCGCATTTGTCAGCGTTTCCATTATAAACACACTAGTGTGGAGGGTTTATAACTCAGCTATAAAAATTCCTTCCAGGATGAAACTTGATAAGTGAAGTCTTAGTCCAACAACACTTTTTTTTCCTTTTACAAACTTTAAAATAAATTAGTTTTTGAAGTCATGGGGTACTAAGCAAAAGTGATGGAAAAGAGTTTTTGATTTATTTTTGTTCTCCTTCAGATCAGTGGTGTTTCTCAAAGAGATTTTCTATGTGGCCCTTTTGGTCCTTTCAATGAACTTGGACCATTTTGATTTTCTTAAAATTAAAAATAGCTGAGACACTGAGGCTTAAAATGTGACTGCTGTGCATACTGAGTCCCCGTTTTCATAAGAATTTGTTGTTTTTACTAGACTTGAATACTACCGATCCACAACAATGACAGCCATATACACCTGTTACATATACACCAGAACAGTTACAAGGATACATAGGTATGCTGATTATAATCTATTTGCAGTTCAGTAAAATTTGTTGCCTTTTTCTAAAAAGTTGCTAAATTTAATCAGTTCAGAGTACTTTGTCATGTGAATAGTTGTTCCCTTCTGTGATTTCAAAAAGAGAGGTAAAGAGCCTCCTGCTGATTTGACTCTCTCCTAAGCGCTGAAACCAGAAAGATAATAATTGTCCATGTTATTTCCAGTTTCATCTCATCTTACTCCAAGCCTTACAGTGATTCAAAGGAAGGTACTGCATTTTAAGGTTTTCCACACAGGAAGGAGAAAAGCTGTGTGGAGGGTCTTCACCATGCACAGATGAACTGAGAGAAAAAGGAGAAGTTAATTCAGATGCTTTTATATATATACATATACATATATAAGCATCTGAATATATATATTATCATATATCATATATCATATCATAATTATCATATATCATATACCATATCATAATATATATATTAGCACATATACATTATCTTCTACTTACTGTAACATCTTTAATTTTGTTAATGAATTCTGGCCTTTGAAAGTTACACTGTTATCAAAGAGTGGTGAATATACCACAAAAGTATAATAATAAACAGTCCACACCCAACACTATCACTGCTTGAATAATTCAGACTCATGTGGGATAGACAATCTTTCTGGACTGTATAAAAGACAATTTAGCAATGGTTTTCAAAAAATGTGCCTTAGGATCATTCATTTTCTGTATGATCAATGTGAGATACTATGTTAAGGTCCTACTTTCCAAAGATCAGTGCTGAAAGCGATAAGGCCCTTAAAAAGTCCTAGCACCACCTATAAACATCAGCTATTATCCTGGTTTTCAGGGGTGAAATGAAGGTGCGCAGCAAAGCTAGCCATTTTGTCTTCAGCTGTGACTGCACACAACAATTACATTCAGTGCTGCTGGAAAATACCAGTGTATTTTACAGTACCCTGAGAATCTTCCCCAGACTGCTGTATCCTGTACGGGCCTACCTTTCTGTGGAAATCAGGGCAGAAAGATGCCACTGTGTAGTGTGAGGAGGAGCCACCAGGCCTTGCTCCCAGAGCTGGCGAACCACTGGAACGGGTCACGCTGTCTCCACAGGCTGTTTCTGAGGCACACCTCCAGTTGCAAAAAATACCCATCATAATACATATAATGAGTGATTATAAATATAAAGAGAAGTTTTACAATAAACAGAAACTTCTGCAAGTACAAGCAAAGCCCCAGCATAGCCTTGACACACCCCCCAACGACCACCAAGACCAAGCACTCATGGCTCTTTGAATTCTCCTCCCACCCCTCCACTGCTCAGCTCCTCTCTCGACTGGTGAACAGAGGGCCCTTGCAATATAAAGAATGTCTCCTTTAAAAACACATTTATTTGAAAAATGAACATGAAATCTGGTAAAGCTACATCCAGCCACAGCACATCAGACTTCATGTTGCAATAGTGCGCTATATTTTCTATTAAAGCTGGCGCCAGTGATCACATTCTGCCATTCAGTCCACTCTGTGTGGTTGTATATTTTCTTAATGAGGATCTGAAATCAGCCCCTTCACTTAACTGACAGTCTGCCAGAATTATGCCATCTTTCCAAATGTAGAGATCATATGATCCATCTGTTGTCTGCAGCCATGCAATGGAAACACTTTCCAAAGAGAAATGTGGGTTGGCCCCAAACATACATAATTATCCAAATGCTGAAGTGTTTCAGATGTTTCAAGGTGATCTTGGACCTGATCTTGGCCATCTAAGCTCCTATGAAGTCTTTTAGAATAATGTACATAACTGAGGCATGGAGTTGGCAGCAAATTTTCTGAGTACAGGAATAATTTTAAAATTATTCTTAAATAACTATGACCTGAATCAGAGATTTAAGACTAAGGAATATCATTTTGGAGTGCTTACACTTTTAAGTAGTTCACATTTTTTGTTCTTAATAATATTATCACATATTAACCAAAAAAGTAAAGGATAGCCCTTCAGTGAATTTGCTGGAAGATGTTTTAATCAATTTTTAATCATATTGTAATGATATGCCAAAACACTGTGGCAATTCTGTAGCATCCTTGAATTTTGTACTGAAAACTACTAGATGCAAGAGAAGTTGTAGGATGGTGAATTATAGTCATGGAAAAAAAAGAAAAAGATGATTGAGAGACTGTGAAATGAAGGACTATCTGAGATCTTTCCCTGCCTTACTTGCAGACACGTGGAATTCATTTCGTCCTACATATGAGCCAGTTTAAATTTTCTTCACAGATATCTTGAATGTTGCCAAATATGATCAAACTGATAGTTTAGATCCTCATCAGGTGCCACCTCCTTGACACATAGAACCCAAATTTTAATCATGAGCAAATGGAGCTTTCACAAAAGGACTGATTACTGTGACTTGAACTAATAAACCAGACCTTGATTAGATGGAACAGGCAGTACAAGTCCTGTTGCTGAAAACGCCTTTACCAGCATAAAGGTATTAAATTTGGAGGCACGCCATTTCCAAAAAATTAGACATTCATCATGTTCTCACTGAGAGTGGTAAAAACACGAATCTTCAGTGTTCCATTGTCCCAGTCCTTTGATGGACCAAATGCATAAGCCAGTTGTCTGACTTGAGAGGATCTTGGAGTATAGAGTCAGTATTTTTTGCCTCCAAACTGAAAAGACATACTGAGTTGTTAAGAATAGTGCAGAAAGTAAAAAGCTCTGGTGAAGTTTCTTTCAAGTCTACTTTCCTTCCCAAAAGACAGTTCTCATGAAGCTGTGGTTCATTAGAATTATTTATTGGGATAGTCTTATGAAATTCTTCCATACCCACACAAATACCCAATATTATTCCAAAGATTCAAAGTGTCCTTAGGGATGGAAAGAGGGGGCTTTATGCTCAAAGTCTTTTCATTTACTGAAAACAGTCATTGACACATTTTCAAACGCTGGGAAGTATGCACAGAGAATGGTAAAGTTTGTCTTGCAGCAGCAAGGTGGAAATATTGGTTGCACTGTGGAGGTTTCCTAATCAGGGATGTTCAAGGGAAAAAAAACAAGCTGCATCTGCTGTGGGCTTTCTCTACTGTAGGCATAGAGTTGCCACTGCCTGTATGTCACTACTCTCCTGTATCTGTATTGTACCTGGGATGTTGCTATGCATCATCTGCCATGCTGTGTGTTACTGGGGAGCAGCTAATTCATTCTCTTCAGTTTTGGTGTCCTTGCAATAGCACCTAATGCAATGTGGATTTCACATACCATTTTCAATGCTCTTGAGCAAAGTTTAATGGCAACTTTTTGTCACATAATATTTTAACAACCTCTGTGACAGGGAGGAGTGGAAATCTTTTTTTGCCTCAATGAATGGCTTGGGAGGGGTATGTATGAAGAAATACAATAGCTCCCACAGCTACAAGGAATGAAAAAGCATGATCTTCTATCTATAGAAGTATAGCTCGCTCCTGATCTACACGAGGTCTTTGAGAGTACGAAGGGCTGTTCCTTGAAGTGATGGCCCGAGTGACTCTATTGCCTTCTTCCCTCCTCTCTGCATGCTTTTGGGTCGGCCCTATATCCTTCATGTCAGCAAGTGTTAAGAACTTGATTTCCCAACTGCGTACCTAATTTTAAAACATGGCTATTTTTCTTCTTTTTTGGATGAAATTTTCTACCCACAGTAAATTCTGTGTGGAAATGTTAAGGCTTAGACAGTTAACCTGTCAGCTACACTAACAAATCAGGTAGTTTGACATCTAGACCAGATAATTAGTTCCTGCAATGAACTGATGACATGAAACCACAGATGGAAGGATTTGGTGTTGCAAAATTCTACCTGCCAAATAGGAAGCTACGTTGTCCTCTTGCAAGAGACAGCCCAGTCTGGGATGCTGCTTCAAAAATAAGAATGTGGCAGCTGTTTCACTTTGTACAGCAACTGACACAGTGTTATAGGAAAGAAAATATAGAAAATTATCTTAGCTGATTGAAATTAAGCCAAATGACACTGTGCCATACCACAGCCACTCAATTACATACATTGAATGTAGATAAAGTTGTAGTTACCCATAATGGAATCTGGCCAAAAGACAACATCATGAGTCTTTCCAAGACACTAAAGGATTTCTTACTGACCAAAAGTTCAACATCTTGGCTGAGAATAACTAGGTTGAAGGCCTTTTGGGGATAACCAAAATAGATCATAAATGTCACTGTAGATAGCTGTATGGCTGTAAGCCATTGCAATATAATTGATCAAACTTATATCTCTCTGAAAAGAATGACAACCATTTTATTGTCTTGTGTCAAATAATCCCCATTCAGCAAAAATTCCAAGAGAATTACTTCATTCAAAGTAAGCAAACATATGATACGACGACTAATGGGAAGCAGTGCAGTAAATATTGTGAGGTTGGAGTTTGCTTCTATATTTTCCTTCTTCTTTTAAAAGGCATATTGTTGACCACTATATATTGCTGTAGGATTATGAACTCAAGGTATAAACTCCATAGTTTTATAAGAAGTCTTTGCTATATTCCACCGCACATCCTCTGATTTTTAATTAATTGCAACATCTTCTGTCACTGAGAGCTGCATTAGCCCATTTGCAAAGTGTGTAACACCAAAGAATAACATTAGATCAGACATTAGAAAACCTCATAACCTGCTTGAATATGAACTGAGACATAAAGCTGGATGAAGTTTAGAGTCAGGAGAATATTTTGGAATGAAGCCTCTGCTCTGACTTTGAAAATCTGGGCCACGTTTTACTGTTTGGGGCCCAGACTGTATGTTCAGACCACTGAACTCAATTCATCTTTGCACTTACTAGGACAACATACTTTGACAACAGCATTTCTGCCATGCAGCAAAGTGTGGATGTTTTTAAGACTGAAAAGAAAATCACAGCTTTCATACAAGGGATTATTTTTAATCATGGAAAATTCCACAAAATCATCTAAAGAACAATCACTGACCCTTTACTCTGAAAGCAGCCTCTCTTAAATATTTCTCTCTATTCAACAATACTCTCGGGCTGGACCTGTTTTCATGTTTATGTTATTTAAAGTTTAATTGATCCATTTTAGGGCTTGATCCAAAGCCCACTGAAACACTCCCTTTGACTTCAAAGGATTCTGGAACAAGTTCTTGATGAAGGCAAGCATAAATGTTCTAAAAGGAGAAACAAGTATTTCTCTGCTTCTGAGATTAGTGCTGCAAGGTCAGACAGTAGACTTGGCATGAGGATGTGTTTAGTACAGATACTTTTCAAGGCAGAAGCAGGAGTACTATGGTATTTTACAATACAGTATACAGATTGCTTTTCTGTCATAGACAGATAGAGAGATAGATAATAGAAATGAACAGTGTGTGTGCACGCGCGCATGTGTGTGTGTGTTTTACTATGTTAATTTACATTAGCATGTGAATAAAACACTGCCTTTTCTGAAAAAATGCACTAGGACTTCTGTAACCAAAATTTGTGTTCTAGATTTGCTTCTTTGTACAACCTGTTATAGTCATTAAAACTAGGGCATGGAGAAGTGAACAAGTCAATCTCCAGCGAGCAAGGTATCCTGACTAATAAATCATCATCCTGTTCTCTACAAGAGGCGCAATAGCGTATGGTAGATCTTTAGGCATCACATTGTATATCACAAAATAATTATAACCTCCCCATTTAGAAAGAAAAGTGTAGACTATTATTCCACCCTGATAGCCTTCTCTAAAGGAAAATACAACTTGACAGAGAGGGAAATAAACTCCTGCTCTCTCAAAAATACTCTAGCAGTAGCAAGTAATAGGATGTCCTTAGAGCCAAGGTAACTGTGGAAAGTATGAGATGGGTGTTCATTTCTGTGAACCTTCCCCCTCTAGGCTCCCCTCCTCTGCAGAGCTATAGTCAGCCCCTGTGTGGTCTCTGGGTGGGAGGAGGAGGAGATGGACGGGTTCCAACTTCCAGACCTGGCATCCAATCAGGCTACCAATCAAAAAAACATTTTCATTTGCCTAGGAGAGCTTATGTGTATGTTAGGATGACCTTCCAGGCCCTTTCCCTCACACTATGCTTTGCTGTCTGTCTTAGAGGTGAAAGAGACCCTATTACACTGTCTAATGAACTCCTGTGGGGTCTTCTGAGTCACTGTTGTTTCCTACATGACCCTTTTCTTCATCTTCCTCTCTGAGATCCCCAGTGCAGCTGTTAGTCAAAAGGAGACCACACTGAGCAGGGACCACTGGGAATCCTTCCCCAGGCTACAGACACTGCTAACCAGGGAAGGGCCTGCTTGCATGCTGCAATTTTGACTCTAGGAGTCTACCATGAATCGCAGGAGCTACGGGAAGAGATTGAATCCACCCCTAGGAAGCAGGCTTTGTGGAATGCTTTATCCATCATCTGTGCCTGGGGTGCTCCCTCCCCCACCTTGGAAGAAAAAGCAGAGTTTGTGGCTAAAAAGGCCTGAGGTTTTATGCAGTTTCTGTGGGCCAAGTGTATTGAAAGATTGAACACATAGATTTGAGTAACATGTGGGAGCAAGAAGAATACAAAAAAAGGTATATTTACATAGTTCAGGAAAGATGGAAGAGATGGAAAGTCAAAAAAATCAAAGGAGTTGAAATAGCAAATAAGCTCCATTATTAATATAAATAACTATTATCCCCTGGAGTGTAGATAAGCTTGTTTTACTAAGCCGTCTTTTCAGCTTTAGACATGAAACCACAAAAATAAGACCCAGAGCCATAATTAGGGGCAGAGCTGCACAACAGTATTAGATATGTTGATCTCTTGTGGTGGAAAGGACTGGTCTTCCCTGGAGTGCAGGAGAGGCTTCCACTAAGGCTTCCACCAAGGTACTCATGCTCTGCTTAGAGAGCCCCATCCACTGTGATGAATTATTTCTGGAGCTGAATAACACATTTAAACAGAATATTTTATATTAAAACACATGTTGCAAATAATTTTGGATCTTAATTTATTAGGACTCCTGTCTCCTGTTTGGGATTGTTTGTGTGATAATGGGGACATAGGTATTTCCTGGCCTTGCACTGAGGAGAAAATCGGCAAGACAGAGCAAACCGAAACCAGACCAGACCAGACCAGACCAGAGCCAAGGCGCAGGGTCGCGCAGCGCTCCCTGCCGCCGGCCCAAGGCCCGAGGAGCGGAGAGAGCGAGGGGAGCCCAGGGCTCAGGCGCCCGGGTGCGCTCTGGACAGGGTAGGTGCGATACGAGCAACGTGACTTCCCTTCGGAGAGGGCAAAAAAGCCCTTGTCACATACTTCTGTGCCAGAAAGCCGTTATGACTTTAGCTCAAAGACCACATCACAACTCTAGATCGAGCTTAAACAAACAAACAAACAAACCATTGCAGTCATTTTGACAGTGGAACTGATTCACTAAACAATTCCCATGATGTCTTTCCCCTTTCAAGAGCTTAAAAACGAAGCAAGAGGCAAAGCAGCTTCGGATAGGAAAAACCTGCGGCCGTGTGTCCATGGAGGGCCGGTGTGCCGGGCTGCCCTCTGCCCGGAGCAGCGGCCCGGCCCGGCCCGGCCCCGCGACGCCGGCACCAGCGCTCCACGGGCGTGAGTTTGCGCGGACGAAAAGAAACGCTCGGGGCTAATTGAAACACAGCACCTTCGAGGGGATCTGTGTCT